>NW_006285480.1:442014-446027 GCF_000327345.1 Myotis davidii
GGTCTATTTATGAAAATGTCACATGTGCACTTGAGAAGAACGTATATTTCGTGGCTTTGGGGTGAAATGTTCTGAGGATGTCATTAAGTCCATCTGATCTAGTGAGTCATTTAGGATTGCTGTTTCTTTGCCGATTTTTTGTCTAGAGGATTTATCTAGTGATGTCAGTGGTGTATTAAAGTCCCCTACTAAGCAATCTGTTTTTTAACAAGCCATCCAGGAGACTGATGCACATGCAAGTTGGAGAACCACTGGCATAGATCAAGGCCCCACCCTCCCTAAGTGCATCTTCACTTGGTGGCAATAAACAAGAAACAAGTGTGTAAGGTAATGTCAGGCAATGATCGATGTTATTTTTAAAAAAAAAAAACACGTAAATCAAGGAAACAGGGAGAAAGCAATGGGTTGCTATTTCAGACAGGGAGTCAGATAAGGAAAGGCTGTGCTTTGAAGCAGTGAATGAAGTGAGGGACGGGGACATGTGTAGAGCTGGCTCAGCATCATCCTGCTGCATTCTGTTTCCCTTGAAAGTTTCTGGATAAATATCAGACGACACTGTAGAGAAGCTTGTCCCACCAGCTATTCAAGAATGCCTATGGGAATTTGAATCTTGAAGAAAAGTAAAAATCTAGCACCTGCTCCAAACCTCCAACTAACTTTGGAAATAAGAAGATACAAAAATAGCCAAAAACCTCAGTTATTGCAGTTACCTCTTGGAACAGACATAAGAAAGAACTTAACAGCAAAAACAGAACAGGCTGTCAAAGAAGACAGGGGAATGCTTCTTGAAGAAAAGATTATTCTCCAACACTCATGGTTCAAGTGCAATTCTGGTGGGAGGCAAGCCCAAAACAGATGACCGGGCGGGACAGGGGGCGGAGGGGGGGGGGGCGGCACATTTATCCCCACAATCATAACCATCTGCTATATCACTTTTTCCAATGCTTTTGATGAAAATTCTCAAATGTACTGAAGAATAAGACAATTATTATACATAGACATCTAGAATCCAAAATTGTTAACATTTTGCCATATTTGTTTTAGGTAGAAAGATGGGTAGATAGATAATAGATATTGCAAATCATTTGAAAGTAAATTGCAGATATGACACTTTACCCCTAAATATACATGGTATCCCAAAAATGTATGCATACTTTGAATGATTATAAAGTCAGTGTTTATTAACATGCAGTTCATTTTCAAAATTTAAAAGAATCTATAGAAATGCTGGTCCAGGCACTGCTGATACCGTGAAGCAATGGAATTGCAAACATCAAGAATTATTTCATTTGGTATTTGTGTGCCTTCAGTTCATCGACTGTTGCCAGTTTTGTACTGTAAAATTTATCTTTTATGTATGCCCATAAAAAAAGTCTAGTGGCACTTTAGTGTCCCGACCCGCGGGACAACAACAGGGGAACGAAGAGACACCCTAGGAGAATGAGACAAACAAGGGACACGAAAGAATGGAGGCAAGACAGTGTTCTGATCAAGCCTCAAATTTTATTCTTACAGCCGGAGAATATATACTGTTTTAGGGACAGGGGGTGGGTGGAGAAGCCTATGGATTTTAGCTTATCAGCAAGCAGGTTCAGGAATGTGGCGGTTATTGTTTCAAGGTATAGGATGGTTATCTTTAGCTGCTGGCCAAATAGCAGGACACCTGTGGTTTCTGGTAATTAGGAGTTTAACCAGTAACTTATTGTTCTTAAGATGGCTTTGTCTAGGCCAATATCTCTAATGGCTCCCAACACTTTAGGATAAATTTTCTTTGTTCAAAGCGTGGTCTGGCTTCACCCATTATTTCAAATCAGTTAAAGCTGAAAAGGAGTGAAAAATTAAGTTAGTTATCAGCTGTTAAAGTGTGTATACATTTTTTGGGACACCCTATATATACAGGATGGGGCAAAAATAGGTTTACAGCTGTAAGTACATGAAACAGAGTTTATTCTTGTATTATTATTTATTAATTATTTTATTATTTTCCATGTGAACAACTGTAAACCTACTTTTGCCCCACCCTGTATATAATCATGTATCTTCTAAAAAGATAGACATTATTCTACATAGTCACAATATTATTATCACTTTTAAGAAAATTATGAATGGTGTGCAAGACAGACACTATCCCTATATTTGGGGGGGTGGGAATCAGTTCAGCCAATAGAGGAAGAATCAGAAATGAGGAGACATGGCTACCAAGTAATGGGAATCCTTTCATTGGCTTAAGACATACCACTCACCTGCCTCTTTCATCTTACTGCCACCCTTGAAAGTTTCTTCTACTTAACTTATACGAGAGTTTACCTACATTGTCTACAGGGGCTGTTTGCCTCAGGGAGGTAACCTGGGCTACTGGGATTAGATTAGGGGCTAGAGGACCCTAGGCAGTAGACCAATAAGAAGAGGTGCTAGACAACCAGTCAAGGTCATTTTGGATATAGGCACTAATAGAAGAGCCAGGGGGACGCCAGGTCAAAGAGTGACTGGGCCACGGTGAATGATACTCGAGCTTCTATAACATGTGTGTGGAGAGGGGAAGGAGGGATATAATTCCTGAAATTTTTTTAAGGGCTTTGTCTAAATGCTGACATATGAGAAACACTTGACTCTCAGTGACAAAAGTAATCTGTAATACCATAATCTTTTAATAGGATGCTAGAAATGTAAGAGAATATGAGGCCTGTTTATTAGAAATAATTTTTGGAACATCTATTAGACACAGGAATCTGTTGGACAATTTAGGAAATTTGGGCAGTCAGTGCTGGCGCTGTGCCATCAGAAGGCTGCAGAGCAGTGGGAGGACAGTAGCAGTGACTTTCCTGAGGACAGAAAGCTATTGTGGTGACCGGGTTATTGTTAAAACATTAGTTTCTTGATTTCTCCTCTAAGGCTGTCTCCACCAAGCCATACTGGCCTTGGTAAGATGCAGTATTACATGAGCTCTTTGTTAGAGTTATCACATGCAAGTGTCAGGAGGGCAGAAACTTAGATTTGTGCTCTTCTTGCGTCCCCCACACAGTGGTGAACACATGTGCGATATGTCTGGCACATAACAGGTACACCAAACATTTTTAACTAAGTTAAAATGTTATAATAGCTCCTCACATCTTGTACTAAACATTTTTAATTTGTGTTTAACTTGCCGTACATCCCACGTTTGACAAAAGGGGTGATGATGATGATTTAAACATCCAAGAATATTTGTTTTTCTCATATCTGATCTTACTTTTCAGAAGTTACTTTATTCTAATTTTAGTCTTCAATAATGAAAGCCATACAGGCAGACACTATTTGATACTACTCTTTTTTTGGAGGGGTGAGGGGAGTGGTGATACCACTATTGCAACCTTTCTGCAAGTTATTGGTATAACTTTGACACTAATCTATTGATTCTCTTCCCACTTTATTGAAGCAAGAACCACTTCAGAGATTTTTCCATTATTTGACAAGGAACTGAAGCTATGTCTAAATAACTTCAACAGTTTGTGTTTGACTCGGGCATTTGACCCAAAGCAGTATTCTCAATAGCAAATACAATTTAGAGATATCATTTCCACTGTTGTTCGAAGACTTTGGCAACTTTTCCAACTAACTGTTCCTCAACAGGAAGTGGGCTTAATTTTTAACTGATTGCATTTCCCAAGGCATTAAATGGTTTTTCAGTCTTCTCTCAGTTAGAAATTTGGGATAAACAGTTAATAATTATCAAGACTTTGGAACTCTTCACAGTCTGTAATTTTTATGTTTAATTACCATGCAGACACCTCCTAGTAATGTTCTCAGTGTTTCAGTTATTGGAATCATTCTCCAAACCCCACTATCTAGTTTTTTTTTATTCTATTTGCAATTATTGAAACATTCTGTGGAGAAGTTCTGGCATCTTTTTGTGGAGGTATGATATCTACCCAAAATGGCCAAACCGAAGCCTAGTGTTTCTCAGGCTCAGTTAGAAACTCCACAGAGCTCCTGCTCCTGGCTGAGTCCGGAAAGTCACCGCCTCCCCCCCACCC
>NW_006285480.1:446185-455294 GCF_000327345.1 Myotis davidii
GGTGAACAAGTGTCTGCGGATCAGCTGTGATGTGGAGGCAATGATGCCTCAGCTTCAGCTCCACCAGGCTTCAGTCTTTCCTCAGCCTGTTCATATAGTGTTTTCATATAGTGTTTTCTATTTACTTTTGTGAAGAGTGTCAAAGGATCGGAAGGGGCTGGTGGGAGCCCAGACTCTCAGTTGCTATATGGATCCATGAAGGCTCAGTTCTCTCTGCACACTGCTCCTCACCTGCCAAGGTCAGCCACTGGCTCTGCTGTCCCAGGGCCCAAGGTTCCACAGATCAGTTACCTCTCAGATTCACAGGTTTTTAAGAAGGAACAAAAGAGGAGACAGGATTTGGGAAAGACACTACCTGAGAGGTGTAGAAGAGTCTCACTTTCCATCCTTTGCCCACCTCTAACTTCTACCACCAGCCCCTCCTGACTTAAGAGGCATTTTTGCCCAAACTCTGAACCTCAGCCCTTCTCTCTTCTGAAATGGCTACAAAGGCCAGCCCAGCTCCTGCCTCAAGAGTAAGAGCGGCCCTCACAGGAAGAATGGCCAGTGCCCTTTCTCACTGATTAAGTCTCTGCACGATTGCCATTGAGGCTGACAGAGCTCTGTTCACCCAGAGGAAGTAGCAAATCTGTACTCCCAGGGGCCGTGCACGCCCTGGCCTAGCTGAGTCCTGGAGTCAGTAACAGGAGAAGCTACAGAGAAGAAAACTCAGTGCCCCCAAGATGCACTTCCCTGTGTCCCACAGCAATGCCCCTGTGGGTCATACCCAAGTGCTTCTGAACTGTCTGATTTGTACCCAATGATGTATAGGGTGCAGCTACAGTGTTTTGGCCAGGCTCAAGCCTCGGACTAATGAAAGGACAGGGTCCTCTCATTGCCATGTGCAAAGTCCCAGCTGGAAGGGCAGAGCCCTTCAGCACAACCACAGCTGTGGTTGTAAGTTTGAACCTATGGCCCAAACATGTGGCCCCACGTGCCTGTGTGCTAGAGTTCAGGTGCATGTAATTGAGTGAGGTTGGAACTCACGAGAATGCTGTAAACAATGTGATCACGCCCCTACTTTGCCTCGTGGCATCTGCTATAAAATAAAGACACGGCTTGTGGGTGTTGGTGCTGTCTCCTCATCAGGGAGCAGCATCCCACTGAGACCCAGCTTTCATTCTCTTGTCTGTCTTTTCTCAATCCTTTCACCCCCCACCCCCCTCAGGATCACCTTTGGCCGTAACAATGATGGAAAATTTTGCACAGAATAGACACCAAAAAAAGTGGTCTCACACTCTGGTCCTTATCAGGGGAAGCTTCCTAAAATCAATCAAGGGTTTCTAATTGGCAAACATGACCTCTACCTCACTCTCCAGCCTGTGCTCACAGCCTTCATTCCTTGTTCCAGAAACTGTGACCTGTTTGTAGTTCCTTGCACAGTGTGGGCCAGGTGTCAGCAAATGTTACCTGTAAAGGTCCAAATAGTAACTATTTTAGGTTTTGCAGACCATACAGACACTGTCAAAACTATACAACTCTGCCACTGTAGCATGAAAACAGCTCAGATGATGCATGAAGGAGTGAGTGTACCCATATTACAGTGAATTCTTATCTATAAAACCAAGTTTGCCCTGATTTGTTGACACCTGCTCCAGGCCATATCTTTAGCCCTGAGCCTTTCTTCTCACAGTTCCCTTCACTTGGAATAGCCTTCCCACTCAGCTGTTTCCTTTACAGTTATGCACTGCATAACAACAGATCCATATATGATGGTAGTCCCATCTATACTAATAGAGAAATATGCAAATTGTCCAGGACGCCATCACAGTAACAGTAATGACTGAACAGCAAGCTGCATGGGCGACCAGGCCAGCAGGGGGGTTAGTGAGGGATGACTAAACTACTGAACAGCAGGCTGCGTGGGAGTGATCCCCAGGATTGGGCCTACACCGGCAGTTGGACATCCCCTGAGGGGTTCTGGATTGGAGAGGGTGCAGGCTGGGCTGAGGGGACCCCTCCCACATGCAAGAATTTCATGGTATATAATAGAGCTGAAAATTCCTATCACCTAGTGACACTATAGCAGCCGTGGGCAAACTACGGCCCGCGGGCCGGATCCAGCCCATTTGAAATGAATAAAACTATTGAAAAAAAAGACCATACCCTTTTATGTAATGATGTTTACTTTGAATTTATATTAGTTCACACAAACATTCCAGTCCAGTTTAAGAACCCATTGTGGCCCTCGAGTCAAAAAGTTTGCCCACTATAGCCATGGTAACCTCCAGGAAATCCTTATATTATAGCCGAAGTTACTTACATTATAACCAAAGTTATGTCTTAAAGTCTCAGCTGTGGTAAAGTCACAGCATAAGGCATTAGTCACAGCTATCAACATAGAATAAGGATATAAAAAAGAAATATTTTCTATAGCTAGACAATGTGTTTATATTTTAAGCTAAGTATTAATACAAAAGAGTCAAAAGGTGTGTTTTTTAAGTGTATAAAATAAAAACCTTATAGTAAGCTAAAGTTAATTTATTGTCAAAGAAAAATTTTTAGTTTGGCCCGTGTTGCTCAGTGGTTAAGCATTGACCTATGAACCAGGAGGTCACAATTCGATTCCTGGTCAGGGCACATTCCTGGGTTGTGGGCTTGACCCCCAGTGTGGGGTGTGCAGGAGGTAACCGATCAATGATTCTCTCTCATCATTGATGTTTCTATCTGTCTCCCTCTCCCTTCCTTTTTGAAATCAATAAAAACATATCTATATATATAAAAAGCCAGCGACCATAACTTCATAACAACTGTAATGACTGGTCACTACGATGTTCATTGTGGCCAGCAAACCAGCTCGATCAGCTAGATATGTCTCCTCTTTTCCCCACTGACCCAAGAGCTCTCTATGTGGTTAGCTGAGGCTGATCCCTGGTCAGCATTGCAGCTTTACTTATTCCTCTGCTCAAACCTGTTCTTTTCCCATTCTTCCCAGTTACTGTTCTCAAAAGTATCCTTTAACAAGTACTGCCCACTACCAGACTCTCTCACACCAATCAAGGGTGGAGCCGGCTGGCCAAACACACCACACCCTTCCCCCAGCCAGCCCCACCACCAATCGGCCTGCCCCACCACAATAGGCCTGCAGCCCCTTTCTCCCTCTGGTCCTGTCCCTGATCACCCCGCCCCCACCCCAATAGGGGCGAGGCTGGCCTGCCAACCTCCTGCAGCCACTCCCTCCAGCCACCCTGCCTCTGATCACACCCCCCACCCCAAAAGGGGGCAGGGCTGGCCGGCCAACCACCCATGGCCCCTCCCCCAGGCCGCTGGCCCCCCAATCAGCACCTCCCACCCCATTTTGGGGTGGGGCTGGCTGGCCCACCAACCTTAGCCCCTCCCATGGAGGCCTCACTCCTAATCAGCCCCCCATTCCCAATTGGGGATGGGGCCCGCTGCCCAATTGCCCACAGCCCCTCCCCACAGCCAGCTGGCCCTGATTGGCCCTGATTGGGGCATGCCAGCCTGCCAACCTCCTGCCATCTCTTCCTCCCAACAGGCCCAGCCCCGATCTGCCCCAATTGGGGCCGGGCCACCTGGACACCACCCATGCACAAATTTGTGCACTGGGCCTCTAGAATATATATATATGAAAGAAAATATTTAAAATAAATTTAGAATAGCCTAAGTGTTTGCAGCAGTGCACAGTGATGTCCTAGGTCTTCACATTCACTCACCTCTTACTCACTGATTCATCTGAGCATCTTCCAGTCCTGCATGTTCCACTCATGGTCAGTGTCCTCAACTGGTTATTTTAATGGTATTTAACAATACCATTAAATATCCTCTAATGGTATTTAATAATACCACTGTTATTTTTTTTTAATCTTCACCAAGGATATGAGAGAGAGAGAGACAGAGAGAGAGAGAAAGAAACATCGATGTGGGAAACATCTATTGGCTATTTCCCATATGTGCCCCAACCAGAGACAAACCCAAAACAACCTGGAATCGAACCCACAACCTTTTAGTGTACAAGATGTTGCTCCAACCAACGAGCAACCCAGTCAGAGATTTTTTTTTTTCTTTCAAGAATGTCGGGCCATTGTTTATCCTTTATACTGCCTTTTTATTTTACCTTTTCCATGTTTAGATATGCTTAGATACACAAATATTTACCACTGTGTTACAACTGCATACAGTATTCAGCACAGTAACATACTGTACAGCTTATAGCCTAGGATCAGTAGGCTATACTATATAGCCTAGGTGTGTACCATCTAGGTTTGTGTAAGTGCTCTTTATGAGGTTTGCACAATAACAAAATCTCCTAATGACACATTTCTCAGAACATAATGTTGTTAAACAATGCATGGCTCTATCATTTTCTACTTACTCTTGTCTTCAATTTTTTATTGAGTGCATTGTGTGATGTTGGTTAAAATAATTATATAGGTTTCAGGTGTATAATTCTATAGGCCCAGTGCATGACATTTGTGCATGGGGGAAGTGAGGGGGCCTTAGCCTGGCCTGTGCCCTCTTGTAGTCCAGGACCCCCGAGGGGTCCTTAGCACTGCCATGGAGGTGGGAGAGGCTCCTGCCAGTGCTGCTGAGCTTGCCAGCCTTGAGCCTAGCTTCTGGCTGAGCAGAGCTCCCGCTGTGGGAGCGCACTGACCACCAGGGGGCAGCTCCTGCATTGAGTGTCTGCCCCCAGTGGTCAGTGTGTGTCATAGCGACCTGTCGTTCCACCATTTGGTTGATTTGCATATTAGGGTTTTATTATATAGGATGTTGTATTCTGTGTTCACCACCCCATCGCCTTCTTTCACCATTTGTTCCCCCTTTACCTTATTCCACCTTCCACTATTCCCCTTTCCTTCTGGAAATCTCCATACTGTTAGCTGTGTCTATGAGTTTGGGTTTGTTTGTTTGTTGTTGCTGTTGTTTTTTGCTTAATCCCTTCACTTTTTTCACCCATCCTCAAACCCCCTCCCCTCTAATAGCTGCCATTCTGTTCTCTGTATCTCTTTATATTTTGTTAGCTTATTTTATTCATTAGTTTGTAAGTTAAACCTTGAAGACACAACTCACAACCACTGCTTTGTCAACTGTGTGGGCAACACCTTGATCTACATAGTCACCACCTAAGTTCCTCTCTGAGGCATCTACTCAAGGCCCCTTGGGCACACCAGCTGCCATGGCAACCATATTTCCATGGGCATAACCCAATAGCACCTGCCTCACACCTGTACTGGGGCCTCTCACCTCCTGACCTGGGACCTCTCTATTGGTTCTGGAGTGTGAGATGCCACAGAACTCCTGAGTGCCCACATGTGCACAATCCAGATGTGTGGATAGGGGTCGTTGCATGTGAAGAACTTGTGATCAGTGGGAAATGGTGGATAAACTCTTCTCCTCTCTGATGTGTAGTGTGGTCTTCATGTGGTCTATCTTCAGAAAATCAAGCAATCCTTTTCACTTGATAGCAAGCAGTGTCCAGCTCAGTAATGCACTCCTCAGAATGCTCTCAGTCATTCCCCACTTTATTCCTCTTGCACTTTACTCCTGCTTTCATGTTTGAATTCCAAGTGAAACATTGGTATGGAATAATTTACCTAAGACTCTCTTTTCTAGGAAACCTGAATAAAACAAGATTGAACATGCATGTGCATGAACACACACACACACACAGCTGGGTTGGGACAGGTGTTCTACATCAGGTGTCCTTCAATTCCTTGTGTGTGTGTGTTTTTACATACATCTTCCCCATCAGACTCTGATCTCCTTGCAGGCAGAGATTATGTATCTGTATATTTTTGTATCTCCAGAACCCAGCAAATACATGGTGTTTCTAGCATTGAAAAAATATCTGTTAAATGAATGAGCTAAACAACAGTAACAATTAGAATCAAACTATAACCACTCCTGAACTTCCTCTGAAAAAAAAGGAAAACTAAAATAAAAGAAGGAAGATCAAAGGAAGGAAGGAAGGAAGGAAGGAAGGAAGGTAGGAAGGAAGGAAAGAAGGGAGGGAGGAAAGGGGAAAAAAACAAGACAGATAATAGCCAAATACCAGAACCTGAAAGGAGTTTACATTAACTTTACGTTCTACAGAGCTGAATGAAGAAAAAAAATGAGCTGCTCACATGTGCTTTCCTATGAAAACACAGACATCACCGAGACCTGACTAGAAAGGACTGTCAACTAATTGTCTCTGCCTCTGGACTCAGAGATTTCAGATCTGCAATATCCAGGGCAGTCATTCTGTACACATGTAAATTCTGCTATGAGTTGTAATAAATTCTCCCATTCCCCTTCATTCCCACCCATGCTTTCCCTAATCTATAGCCCCCAAATCTTTCTGTTCCTTCAGAGAACAGACAGAATTTCCATAAAACAATGGGTAGGAAGTGGTGAGAAAGTAGAAAGCCATGGTCTAATATCCCAAGTTGAAACAATAAGCTTCAGAAAATATTCTTAAAAAGATAATGCTCAACTTAAATGTCCTTAAATATTATTTTGCTTTCTTTTACATATTTCATAGTAACTGGATCAAAGACAAATGTGTTATGTAGTTATTTACATTAAATTTATAAAATAGTTACAGCATGGGAAATACCTATATTATAATGCCATACATAAAAAACCAGGATACAAATTGTTTAAAACATATTTTTATTGATTTCAGGGAGGAAAAGAGAGGGAGAGAGAGACAGAAACATCAATGATGAGAGAGAATCATCGATCGACTGCCTCCTGCACACCCCATACTGGGTATAGAGCCTGCAACCGAGGCATGCACTCTGACGAGGAATCAAACTGTGACCAGCTGGTTCATAGGTCAACACTCAACCATTGAACCACACCGGCTGGGAAAACCAGGATACAAATTTTATATAGTATAAACTTCAATATATAAAAATGCATTAAAAAAAACTTCAAGGAAATACACCAAAATATTAAGAATTGGGAGGTTTTGTTGGACAAGTTAAAAGTAACATTTTTCCTAGAAAACTTCCTGGTAACAAATAAAAATGAACATGTAACAACCCCAAATCTATGGACACAGCAAAAGGGCTCCTGAGAGGAAAGTTCATAGCATTACAGGTTTCCCTCACACACACACAAAAAAAAATCTAAGAAAAACTTCTAATAAAGTCTCTAACACTAAAATTAAAAGAATCAAAAAGAAAACAAGAAAGCCCAGAGTAAGTAGAAGGAAGGAAATAATAAAGCTCAGAGTGGAAATAAATGACATAGAGATAAAACAAAACAAAACATCAATGAAACCAAGAGTTGGTTCTTTGAAAAGATAAACAAGACTGATGAACTTTTAGCCAGACTCATCAGGAAACAAAGAGAGAGGACACAAGTAAATAAAATCAGAAATAAAAGAAGTGAAGTAAGAACTGATGCCACAGAAATACAAAGGATTTTAAGAAAAAACGATTAACAACTATATGCCAACAAACTGGACAGCCTGGACAGAATGGACAAATTCCTATAAAAATACAATCTCCCAAAACTGAATCAGGAAGAATCAGGAAACCTGAATAGACCTATAACAACTGATGAAATTGAATAAGTAATTAAGAAAAAGAAAAGAAAACCTCCCAGCAAACATAAGCCCTAGTCTGGACAGCGTCACAGCAGAGTTGTACCAAACATTTAAAGAGGAACTAACACCTATCCTCAGCAAACTGTTCCAAAAAACCTATAGAATGGAACACTTCCAAGCTCTTTTTACAAGGCCACTATTATCCTATATAATAAAAGGGTAATATGCAAATTGACCCTAACAGCAGAACGACTGGGAATAACTGGTCGCTATGACACACACTGACCTCCAGGGGGCAGATGCTCAATGCAGGAGCTGCCCCCTGGTGGTCAGTGTGCTCCCACAGGGGGAGCTCTGCTCAGCCACAAGCCAGGCTGACGGCTGCCAGCACAGTGGTGGTGGCAGGAGCCTCTCCCGCCTCTTCAACAGTGCTAAGGATGTCCGACTGCAGCTTAGGCCTGCTCCCTGCTGGCAAGTGGACATCCCCCGAGGGCTCCTGGGGTGCCAGAGGGATGTCTGACTGCCAGCTATGCCCGATCCCTCAGGAATTGGGCCTAAACCAGCAGGTGGACATCTCCCAAGGGGTCCCAGACTGCAAGAGGGCACAGGCCAGGCTGAGGGACCCCCTTGAGTGAACAAATTTTTGTTCACTGGGCCTCTAGTCCTAACCATAAAACAAGATAAAGACACTACAAAGAAAGAGAATTATAGGCGAGTATCCCAGAAGAACATATATGCTAAAATCCTCAGTAAAATATTAGCAAATCAGGTCCTGAAATATATTAAAAAGATCATACACCATGACCAAGTGGGATTTATTACAGGGATTCAAGACTGGTACAATATTAACAAATCAATAAATGTGATACATCACATAAAAAATTAAAAGAAAAAAATCATATCAATAAATGCAGAAAAAGAATTGACAAAATCATCCATTTTTTATAAAAACTCTCAGCAAAGTGGGAATAGAGGTGTCACACATCAACATAATAAAGGATATGTGACAAAACCACAGTCAATGGACAAAAACTAAAACCATTCCCCTTAAGAACAGGAGCAAGAGAGGGATGCCCACTTTCACCACTCTTATTTAACATAGTATGGGAAGTGCTAGCCACAGTGATCAGACAAGAAGAATAAATAAAAGGCATCCAAATTGGAAAGGAGGAAGTAATACTCATTATTTGAAGATGACATGATATTGTACATAGAAAATCCTAAATACTCTATCAAAAAAGTACTACATTTAATCAATGAATTTGGCAATGTAGAAGAATACAAAATTAATATCCAGAAATCCATGCCATTTTTATACACCAAGTAAAGGCCCAGTGCACAAATTCATGCATGGGTGGGGTCCAGCCACACTCCCTTTCCCCCGCAATCAGGGCCGATTGGGCTGGGCCAGCTCGGGGAAGGGGCCATGGGCAGTTGGCTGGCCAGCCCTGCCCCCTCGTTGAACTCCCTGTAGAACTCCTGGTTGAGGGGACAATTTGCATATTAGCCTTTTATTATATAGGACTAGGGGCCCGGTGCACGAAATTCGTGCACTGGGCGTGGGGGGGGGGGGGT
>NW_006285480.1:456126-472275 GCF_000327345.1 Myotis davidii
AATTAAGAAACAGGAATAAACTTAACTAAGGAGGTAAAAGACCTGTACAAGGAAAACTACAGGACATTGAAAAAAAGAGATAGAAGTAGATATAAACAAATGGTAGAATATACTGTGTTTGTGAATTGGTAGAATTAACATCATTAAACTGGCCATACTAACAAAACCAATGTATAGGTTCAATGCAATTTCTATTAAAATACCAATGCCATATTTCACAGATTTATAACAAATACTCCAAAAATTCATATGGAACCAAAAAGGACCCCAAATAGCCTCAGCAATCTTGATAAAGAACAAAGTTGGAGGGAATCCCAATATCAAATATATCAAATTATACTACAAAGCCACTGTAATCAAAACAGTCTCATACTGGCACAAGAACAAGGATATAAGTCAATGGAACAGAACAGAGAACTCAGAAATTGACCCAAGCCATTATGCTCAGTAAATATTTGACAAAGGAGGCAAGAGCATACAATGGAGTCAAGACAGTCTCTTCAATAAATGGTGTTGGGGAAACTGGACAGGTACATGCAAAAAAAATGAAACTAGACAACCAATTTACACCATACACAAGAATAAACTCAAAATGGATAAAAGACTAAAATGTAAGTCATGAAACCATAAAAATCCTGGAGAAAATATAGGCAACAAAATATCAGATATTTCTCATAGCAAGATGTGTGCAGATACATCTCCTAGGGCAGTGGTCACCAAACTGCGGCTCGTGAGCCACATGTGGCTCTTTGGCCCTTTGAGTGTGACTCTTCCACAAAATACCACTTGTGGGCACACATGTACAGTGCAATTGAAACTTTGTGGCCCATGCTCAGAAGTCGGTATTTTGTGGAAGAGCCACACTCAAGGGGCCAAAGAGCTGCATGTGGCTCACAGGCCACAGTTTGCCGACCACTGTCCTAGGGTAACAGAAACAAAAGAGAAAATAAACAAATGGGACTACATCAAACTAAGAAGCTTCTGAACAGCAAAAGAAACCAGCATCAAAATAAAAAGGGAGCTCACTGTAAGGAGAACATATTTGCCAATAATACATCTGATAAGGGGTTAATTTCCAAAAAAAATTATAAAGTACTCATACAACACAACAAAAGGTAGATAAACAACCCAATTAAAAAATGGGCAGATGACCTGAATAGACACTTTCTTAAAAAGGATATACAATGTCCAAGATACATATAAAAAATGCTCAATGTCACTAATTATCGGAGAGATGCAAATCAAAATGACAATGAGGTACCACCTCACACCTGCCAGAATGGTGACCATCAACCAACAACAAATGCTGGCAAGGTTGCTGAGAAAAAGGAACCTTCATACACTGCTGGTGGGAACACAGACTGGTACAACCACTATAAAAAACGGTATGGAATTTCCTCAAAAAATTAAAAATGAAACTTCCATTTTATCCAGTGATCTCACTTCCAGGAATATATACTAAGAAGCCTGAAACACCAATTAGAAAGAATATGTGTCGCCTTATGTTCATAGCAGTGTTGTTTACAAGAGCTCAGATCTGGAAACAGACCAAGTGCCCATCAGTAGATGAGTGAATAAAAAAGCTGTGGTACATTTACACCATGAACTACTATGCAGCAGTAAAAAAAGAAAGATCTCTTATCCTTTGAGACAACATGGAGGAACTGATACTATTATGCTAAGAGAAATAAGCTAGTCAGAGAGAGACAAGTATCACATGATCTCACTTATACGTGAGGTCATACAATATACGAGGTCTATATCTAGAACAAAATAAGATGAGGAATAAAATAGAACTAGAGAGCCCTAACCTGTTTGGCTCAGTGGATTGAACATCAACCCTTATACTGAAGGGTACCATATTTGATTATGGTCAAGGGCATGTACCTAGGTTGCAAGCTTGATTCCTGTCCCTGGTTGGGGCACTTGGGGGAGGCAACCAGTCAATGTGTCTCTCTCAAATTGATATTTATCTCTCTCTATCTCTCCCCCTCCCATCAATGGAAAATGTCCTTGGGTGAGAATTAACAAAAAAATAAAATAAAATAGAACTAGAGGCAGGGAAACATAGAACAGGACTGACCAATCACAGAGAAAAGGAGGGTAGGGACGGGGGGAGAAGAGATTAACCAAAGAACTTACATGCATACAGGCATAGCCCATGGACAGACAACAGTGCAGAAAAGGCCTCGGGAGGCAGTGGGAGCAGGGTGCAAGGAGTCAATGGGAGGAAAAATGGGGACATCTGTAATACTTTCAACAATAAAGATTTTTAAGTAATATTTTTCCTTCTTGTTATTTATCTTTATTTTCCAAATTCATAAAAATGCATACATTTTTATCATCAGAAACATAAACTTTATTTTTTAAGAACTGTTGATGGTATGGGCACAGTGAAAAGGACACTAGAGTCGGAAAATCAGCTCCACTGATGAAAGTCATCCAGCCCCACATGCCCAAGTCTCTTCATGTGCAATTGGGAGGGTTGGAACAATGATTTTCTAAGTTCCTTTCAATTCCACAGAAGACAGTAGTGCTATTACGAATACTCAGTTGAGTACCTGTGGTGGCTGTGAGAATTTGACATGCAAACTTTCAATCACAGAAAGTGTAATCAATCAAGAGGTCCAGCTGCAGGCTTGCTGGAGAGCACAAGAGACTTGGTTGGAAAGTTGTAAGGAGGACATTCTGAGAAAAGGGAAGTGTGTGGAAGGCCGCCTGCCCTGCTTATTGGAATTCCAACTTAGGGGAGACTTAGGGGAGTGTCGAAGGCAGCGCCCTAATTATTCCTTGACCTTTCCAAACAAGTCTGTGCACGAGCAGACCCCTGTGTGTTTACTGGAATCCTTACGTTTAATCACTGGATGCCCTGGCCTAGAGGACAATGTAAACACATGTGTCCTCCCAAGATTACTCACCCTACTGACTGTATCTAAAGATACAAATTCCAATAAGAGCCTTACAACGCAGGCAATTGAGGCTGCCTGGCTTCTTCAGCCAGGCTGCCCCTTAGCCCTCTCCCCCACAGTGAAACTGTGTGGAGTAATCTGTTCACCCGTCGTTCAGGGGCTGCTGGCCCGCCCCGGCACAGGCTTTGAAATCCATCTCACATTTGGATACAGGTCATGCTTCCCACCGGCTGCTCCCAGCCAATGACTGAGCACAGCAGGGCATATCTGGGAGACAGGTGACTAATCTGACATAGAATCTGGCTTTGGCCCCAATGGCCACACTGAGCCTTTGTTGAACTGCACAGGAAACTTGGACACTTCCACCCAATCTCCCATCCCTCTCTCCTTCACTCAGGGTCAGACTTGCATTGTGGTCTGATGGCTCTCCATCCTTTCCTGTGTCTCCCTCTGCATTTCCTCTCACACATGTGTTTTTTCTTATAGAAATCTTTGCTCATTAATCTCATCTTTCCATCTACTTCTCAGAGAACCCAGGTTAGCCCAGCATATTTGTATATCCACAAACTATACCTGTGGATAGAAAGACTGAACAGGAAGCTTCCCAGGGGGCACAGCTCCTCAGAGGACTATACACCTGGTTTATACTGTCTGTCCTATTGTTTTTTCTTCCTTTTAAAAACAAATTTCAAATATAGTCCAAAACCAATAATATTCTATTGCTTATAGGCCAGAAAAAAATTTTTTTCAATAAGCTTTTTCTGGGTTTATTTTAAACTTGCTCTTGGTGCTTCCTCCCTATCAGCCATATGTATCTTTTCAGCAACTTCTGACTCCTTACTTCAGATCAGATAATAAACTTCATTCTTCATTTCTGTCATCTACAACGTTAGAGGAATCTCTCTCTGAGATTTAAAGTTCAATTAATCACTTTCATCCCTAAGGGACCATTTCTTGCTAAAAATCTTCTATTTTTAGTACAATGGCTTCCGCCTTTTGTGGTTATTTGTCAGCCTTTGTCCATCTTAATAACTTCTTTGAAAATGGCAGCAATTCAGACCTTGCCCGTGTGCTCAGTGGTTAGAGCATTGGCCTGATCCCAGGTCAAGAGCACATACCTGGGTGGCTAGTTCATTCCCTGGCCCTGGTTGGGTGTGTGAGGGAGGCAAGCAATCTCTCATTCTCCCCTCCCACTTCCCCCTTTTCCTCCCACTTATTCTAAAAGCAAATGGAAAAATATCCCCAAATGAGGATTTTTTTCAAAAAGCAGCAACTCAGAATTCCCTGGCTCTTCTGTCCATCTCTCCCAGGTTGAGGATACTGGAATCCAAAGATCCTTCCTCCTGTATTGTTTAGAATCTCCTTTGCAAGCTAACTGAGGTGACCTCACAAATTTAAATTCCAAATCAATGTCCAAATCAACATTTCAGGAAAGACACCCTTATGCTTTGGTAATTAAGAGCAAAAATAAGCAAGTCTCCGGGAAGTAGAGCTCTTCCTTTGATGAGCTCTGAGTAATTGGTTACTCCTTGGCAGACGTTTCTTCCTCTGGGTGAAGGGCAGCAGGTCCTGGGGTGGGTCACCACCTAGGATGCTGCCAGTGCTCTCCTCTGTCCCCTGAGTGATGGGTTCTGTCTGCGGGCCTTGCACATGGTGTGTTTCATCTTCGTGATGTCAGGTTTGGCTCCGGTTCACGGATTCTTGTGGTGATTGTTGTACCTGTGCCAAAACGCTTAGAGGGCCATGCTCAAAACGATGGGGAAGGAGAGAGCCTCCTGCATGTGCACAGACACGATCAACCAGTTGTGACAAAAGGTCCTTTGATTGTGACCCTTTCTCCCTTGGCTGAGGCCATAAAGCTGTCTCCAACTCACCCTCTACCAGAAAGCCTCAGGTTGCATCAGAGGAGATGGATGGAGAACTAGCTGATGCAAGAGAGCCCTGCCCAGAGAGAGAGCTGGTCCGTCCAGTCTTGGAGGCGTGGGAGTGGGTCGCACCCTGCCAGATATAATCATCTAACTCTTGGGTCCAAAAGTGCGGAATCAGCTCAGGATCAAGTGTCCCCAATTCCCTTGTTTGACCAAACTGACTAAAATAGAAGCCTTTACTCAGCAAACAAATAACAGATTTTTTTTCTACCTCTTGTTCCTGTTTCTATTTTATCATCCTCAGAGAATGTAGAAAAAGCAAATATTATCTATAGCGATTTCCTCTTCTCAGAGGCCACATGCATGCAGCTTTATGTCCCCAAAGAATTTGTAGTCTTTCTCTAATATCCTTTCTTCAGTTATTTATTATGACTTTCCAAAACAAACAACCAGACAACTGAAACATGGCCGTGGACAGAGAAGCTTGGGGACATTAGATTATTGGTTTTCAGCAGCAGGCAGGACGCCTGCCTGGGGAACGGGGGAGCCCATCCCTTCAGCCTGAGGAAGTCTGTTGAGTTTCTTCAGTCACCTGTGAATGCATTAACAATACACATGACTCCCTTCCCCTTCCCTCCTGAGAGGAGGCCACTTTGCAAAAGAGAAACTCCGATTTCTCAACATAAATCTCTTGCTAATACCCACATTCCTCACACACCATTCAGACACGATTTGAAGTTCCCTTAGTAAACTTAAACTGAAACTTAAACACTTGTTAATCAAGCTTAATCCCAGGTTACAAATAGCCTCACTAAGAAGTAAGGAATTTTATCCCCTCTGGTATGGGTGCAATTTTCCTTCTTCCAAAAGTAGTTTTCCTACATACAAACTCTATTGCAAAGCTCCTAAAATGGAAACAACCAAGGGGTGGGTGTCAGGGAAGGGGAAATGATAGAGTTAGTGAATTAAATAATGAAATAGACCAAGCTTTGGAGACTATGAGTACGTCATAAATTTAGCAAAAGAATGACAAAGAAGAAAGAAAAAGCTCCTAAACAAGTTTGGAGATTTGGGATACATCCTAATTATGGGTGGTCTCTCCAAGAGAACTCTCTTTAAACACATTCACTTTATTCAAGTACATCTCCACAGAATATTCCAGAAATTAATGGCTGCTTTACAGGTGAATTAAAAGCATTAACCATCTCTGAGAAATTAACCTTATGTTAAATTCTTCAACCTGGAAAATACAATAAATGGTCCAGTAGTCTAAGTTAGTGTGAAATTATTGCATCCATAGCTCAATTTTTTAAAAAATCTCAATGAAACTAAATGTAAAATGAGTAAGAAAATACATCATGTAATTTTCTTGAGAAATTGGGTTGGTGCCACAACCCAATTGAATTATGTTAGAGCTGAGCATAGGGCATCTTTGTTAATGACCTAGAGGATGAAAAGTGGAGGAAGTAAACAAATTTGGAAGGAAACACAGAGAGAAAGAAAATGGAATTAGAGGTGTGAAGTATTAACCCAGGAAAAATTCTACTTCCAGCAGAAAATTACCCCAAATGCAGACCTGTAAAAGTATGAGTGAGACTGTAATAGAGTAAAAGTCCTGAGGAGCATGTGGGAAACACCTGGTGAATACATGTTGAGGAATAGGGAAACTTAAGACCAGTGTTCTTTAGGGATTAATGAAACTGTCCCTCTTCTGAAAGATGATTAACTTACATCCTGCAAGTTGATTGATTTTTACCTCCAGTTACCAAGAGAATAATTACAGTGACCTGAAGAAAATAGAAGTTTGGGTTGTATTTTATATTATGGGTATGGGGACCAATATTCTCACTTGTCCTGGGAACAGTAATCCCTATGATACCAGAAGGCTATAGTTATGTTTCAGAGTTCACATTACTTGTACATTTACATGGTTTGTTTGAATCCATGTATAATGACAATGACTTAAGAAAATATTTTTTTAAACTCAGTATACATGTCCAATTTTCCCAATAACATTTATTTATTGAAGAGACTGTCTTGACTCCATTGTATGCTCTTGCCTCCTTTGTCAAATATTAATTGAGCATTATGGCTTGGGTTAATTTCTGAGTTCTCTGTTCATTTCCTTTGATCTATATGCCTGTTCTTGTGCCAGTACCAGACTGTTTTGAGTACAGTGGCTTTGAAATATAACTTGATATCTGGTATTGTGATCCCTCCAACTTTGTTCTTTTTTCTAAAGATTGCTGAGGCAATTTGGGTTCTTATCTTGTTCCATGTAAATTTTTGGGATATGTATTTGTTCTAGATCTGTGAAATATGACATTGGTATTTTAATAGGGATTGCATGGAATCTATAGATTGCTTTGGGTAGTATGAACATTTTAATGATGTTAATTCTTCTAATTCATAAATGTGGTGTATATTTCCACTTGTTTGTAGCTTCCTCTCTTTCTTTCCTCAGTGTCCTATAGTATTCCGAGTACATGTCTTTTATCTCCTTTATTCCCAGGTACCATATTTTTATTGTTGCAATAGTAAATAAAATTGTTTTCTTAGTTTCTCTTTTGATAGTTCATTATTCATGTTTAAAAATGCCATCGATTTCTGGATGTTAATTTTTGTATCCTGCTACATTGCCAAATTCATTTATTAAATCTAATAGTTTTTTTTGGTGGAGTCTTTAACAGTTTTCTATGTACAATACCATGTCATCTGTGAATAATGACAGTTTTACCACCTCCTTTTCAATTTTTTTTTCTAATTGCTATGGCTATGACTTCCAGTACTATGTTGAATAAGAATGGTGGAAGCAGGTATACCTGTCTTGTTCCTTTTCTTAGGCGGAGTGGTTTTGGTTTTTGCCCATTGAGTATGATGTTGGCTGTAAGTTTGTCATCTAAGTCTTTTATTATGTTAAGGTCTGATCCCCCTATTTCCACTTAGCTGAGAGTTTTTATCAAAAATGGGTGTTGGATTTTGTCAAATGCTTTTTCTGCATCAATTGCTATGATCATGTAATTTTTTGTCTTCCCATCTGTTTATGTGATGTATCACATTTACTGATTTGTGTAAAGAGCTTGAAAGTGTTCCTTTCTATAGGTATTTTGGAATAGTTTGAGGAGGATAGGTGTTAATTCTTTGAATGTTTGGTACAACATCCCTGTGAAGCCATCCAGACCTGGGCTTTTGTTTCCTGGGAGTTTTTTGTTTGTTTGTTTGTTTGTTTTTGTTTTATTACTGTTTCAATTTTATCAGTTGTTATAGTTCTATTCAGGTTTTCTGATTCTTCCTGATTTAGTTTTGGAAGATTGTATTTTTATAGGAATTTGTCGATTTCATCCAGGTGGTTCAGCTTATTGGTATATAGCTGTTCATAGTATTTTCTCAAAATCCTTTGTATTTCTGTGGTGTCAGTTCTTACTTCACCCCTTTTGTTTCTGATTTTATTTATTTGGACCCTCTCTCTGTTTCTTGATGAGTCTGGCTAAAGGTTCATCAATCTTGTTTATCTTTTCAAAGAACCAGTTCTTGGTGTCATTGATCTTTTATATTGTTTTTTAGTCTCTATGTCATTTATTTCCACTCTGAGATTTATTATTAACTTCCATCTACTTACTCTGGGCTTTTCTTGTTGTTCTCTTTTGAATTCTTTGAGTTGTAGGGTTAACATAGTTTATTAGAAATTTTCCTTATATTTTTGAGGGAGGCCTGTAATGCTATGAACTTCCCTCTCAGGACTACTTTTGCTGTGTCCCATAGATTTGGGGTTGTTGAGTGTTCATTTTCATGTGTTTCCAGGAAGCTTTTTATTTCTTTCTTTATCTCATTGCTAACCCACTCATCATTTAAGAACATGCTATTTAGCCTCTATGTGTTTGAATGTTTTTGAGTATTTTATTGTAGTTTATTTCTTTTTTCATGCCATTGTGATCCAAGAAGATGCTTGATACAATTTCAATCTCCTTGAACTTATAGAGACCTGTTTGTGTCCTAACATGTGGTCTTTCTCTGAGAATGTTCCATGTGCACTTGAGAAGAATGTGTATTCTTCAGCTTTGGGATGAAATGTTCTGTAAATGTCAATTAAATCCACCTGATCTTGTGTGTCATTTAGAGTCACTGCTTCCTTGTTGACTTTTTTACCCAGTGAAATCAGTAGGGTATAAAAACCCCCTACTATGACTGTATTGTTGTCAATCTCTCCCTTAACATCTTCCCTAATATAGGAGATTATACACACACACACACACACACACACACACACACACACACACACATATATAGCCTATATAATAAAAGGCTAACATGCAAATTGACCCTAATGGCGAAATGACCAGAATGACCACTCAACCAGTCACTATGAGGCACACTGACCACCTCTCAGTTTCTTTCCCTGGTCGGCAGGCTCCAATTGCCCGATGGCAAATGGGGAACAGGGGGTGGGTGGTGGCGGGGGGCGGGACTGGCTGCAGGCAGCTGGGGAAGATGGCCCTGATGGCAGGCCAGGCCTAGGGACCATACTTGCACATGAATTTCATGTGCTGGGCCTCTAGTATATATATATTCTCCTATATTAGGTGCATGTACCAGAGTTATATCCTCTTGTTGGATCAATCTCTTTAGTACTGTGTACTGACCTTCATTGTCTCTTGTTATGACCTTCATTTTGAAGTCTATTTTGTCAGATATGAGTATTTCTTCTCCAGCTTTTTTTCATTTCCATTTGCATGGAAAAAAAATTTTCATCCTTTAATTTTCAGTGTGTGTAAATTTTTTGTCCTGATGTGTGTTCTTGTAGACAGCATATATTTGGGTCATGTTTTCTTATTGATTCAGCTACCCTATGTCTTTTGATTGGAACATTTAATCCATTTACATTTAAGGATGTTATTTATAGGTACATACTTATTACCATTTTTATTCCTTATGCCTATGTTTCTCTCTATATTTCTTATTATTACACTTCCTGCCAGACTCAATTCTGTCTCGTCCTTATGGTCTTGGTTATAAGGGTTCTCATCAGCTAGTCTTCAGTTGGTTATTCTAGATGATTTTTCTATAGTCTAGTTGTAATTCCAGTTTGGTCCTGGAAGAATGTCAGTGCAGCTTTTACTTAATCTACTGCAACGTTCTCTCTGTGATCATTCCAACTTTGTTCTTATTCTGAATATTTCTGTGGCTATTCAGGGTTATTTTTGGTTCCATATAAATTTTTGAAGTATTCATTCTAGATCTGTGAAATATACCATTGATATCTTATAGGGATTGCATTGAATTGATAGATAAGTTTGGGTAGTATGGATTCTTCTGATCCATGAACATGGTTTATGCTTCCACTTGTTTGTATCTTCCTCTTTCAATGTATTTTTCAATGTCCTGTAGTTTTCTGAGAACAGGTCTATTACACCTTAGTTAAGATACTGCCCTACCCAGTTTGGCTCAGTGGATAGAGCATCAGCCTATGGACCAAAGGGTCCCAGGTTCCATTTCAGTCAAGGGCACGTACCTCAGTTGCAGGATCTTCCCCAGCTTGTGCAAGAGACAATCAATCAATGTGTTTTTCTCACATGGATATTTCTCTCTGTCTTTCCCTCTCTCTTCCACGCTCTCTAAAAATCAATGGAAAAATATCCTCAGGTGAGGATTAAAAAAATAAAATACTTAGCAACAAACTTAATGAAGGAAGTAAAAGACCAATACCTGGAAAACTACAGGACCTTGAAAAAAGAGATATAGAAAAACATAAACAAGTGAAAGAATATACACTGCTCATGGATTGGTAGAATTAACATCATCAAAATATCCATACTACCCAAGGCAATCTATAGATTCAATGAAATCCCTACTAAAATACCAACAGTATATTTCATAGATCTAGAACACAAACTCCTAATATTTATATGGAACCAAAAAGAACCCAAATGGCTGAAGCAATCTATAAAAAGAAGAACAATGTTGGAGGAATCATAATACCAGATATCCAGTTATACTACAAAGCAACTATAATCAAAACAGACTCGTACTGGCACAAGAACAGGTATATAAATCAATGGAACAGAAAAGAGAACCCAGAAATTGACCTAAGCCATTATACTCAATAAATATTTGACAAAGGAGGCAAGAGCATACAATTGAGTCAAGAGAGTCTTTTCAATAAATGGTGTTGGGGAAATTGGACAGATAAATGCAAAAAGTGAAACTAGACCACCAACTTACACATACACAAGAGTAAACTCAAAATGGATAAAAGACTTAAATGTAAGATGTGAAACGTAAAAGTCCTAAAGAAACTATAGGCACCAAAATCTCAGACATCTCTCATAGAAATATGTTTGTCAATACATCTCCTAGGACAATGGATACTAAGGAGAAAATAAACAAATGGGACTACATCAAAATAAAAAGCTTCTACACAGCAAAAGAAACCATCAACAAAATAACAAGAGAGCCCACTGTATGGGAGAACGTATTTGCCAATGATACATCCATTAAAATGTTAATCTCCATAATATATAGGGAACTCATACAACTTAACAAAAGGAAGACAAACAATCCAATGGGCAAAGACCTACATAGACACTTCTCCAAAGTGGACATGCAGAAAGCCAAGAGACATGAAAAAATGCTCAAAGTCACTAATCATCCAAGAGATGCAAATCAAAATGTCAATGACATATCATTTCTTACCTGGCAGAATGGCTATCATCAACAAATCATCAAACGATAAGTGTTGGTGAGGTTGTAGAGAAAAGGGAACACTTGTACACTCTGGTAGGAATGCAGACTGGTACAGCCACTATGGAAAACAGTATGGAGTTTCCTTAAAAAACTAAAAATAGAACTCCCATTTGACCTAGTGACCCCACTTCTAGGAATATATCTTAGAAAACTGGAAACAGCCAAAACCGGTTTGGCTCAGTGGATGGAGCGTCGGCCTGCGGACTGAGGCAGTAGGGGGTGTGCAAGAGGCAGCTGATCGATGTTTCTAACTCTCTATCTCTCTCATTTCCTCTCTGTAAAAAATCAATAAAATATATTTTTTAAAAAAAAAGAAAAGAAAACTGGAAACACCAATCTGAAAGAATATGTGCACTCCTATGTTCATAGCAGCACAATTTCCAATAGTTAAGATTTGGAAATAGCCTAAATGCCCACCAGATGAATGCATTAAAAAAAAACCATGGCACATTTACAGAATGGAATACTACATGGCAGTAAAAAAAGAAAGAACTCTTACCATTTGCAACAGTATGGATGGACCTGGAGAGTATTATGCTAAGTGAAATAAGCCAGTCAGAGAACGATAAGTATCACATGATCTCACTCATGTATGGAATCTAATGAACAAAATAAACTGATGAACAAACATAGACCTAGAGACATAGAAGCATGGAACAGACTATCAAACCTCAGAGGGAAGGCAGGGTGTTGTGGGGGAAGAGATCAACCAAAGGACTTGTATGCATGCATATAAGCGTAACCTCAACTAATTAACTTATATGCATATAAGCATAACCCTTGGACACAGACAATGGAGTGGTTAGGGCCTGGGTGGGGGGAGGGCAGGAGTGGGCTAGAAGAGATCAATGGGGGGAAAAGTAAGACTTACATAAATCTTTCACCAATAAACATTTAAATAATAATAATAATAATAATAATAATACATCTCCTCATTTCTCCTACACTTTTGAAGTCAAAGTATGGTCTGATTAATTAGATATTAGTGGGGGCCCAGGAGTGCTGGAATCCAAACTCAATAAATTTCATTTCTGAAAGACAAAAA
Organism: Myotis davidii; assembly: GCF_000327345.1. Classification (NCBI taxonomy): domain Eukaryota; kingdom Metazoa; phylum Chordata; class Mammalia; order Chiroptera; family Vespertilionidae; genus Myotis; species Myotis davidii. The sequence continues at coordinate 468,690 of NW_006285480.1, forward strand.
ACAACAACAAATCAACAAATGACAAGTGCTGGTGAGGATATGGAGAAAAGGAAACCCTAGACACTGCCGGTAGGAATGCAAACTGGTGTTGCCACTGTGGAAAACAGAATGGAGTTTCCTCAAAAAATTAGATATGGAATTGCTATTTGACCTAGTGATCCCACTTCTAGGATTATAGCCTAAGAAACCTAAAACACCAATTAGAAAGAATATGTGCACCCTTATGTTCATAGCAGCACAATTTATAATAGCTAAGATCTAGAAATAGCCCAAGTGTCCATTAGTAGATGAGTGGATAAAATGCTGTAAATACCATGGAATACCACGCAGTAGTAAAAAAAGAAGGATCTCTTACCATTTGAGACAGCTTGGGGGGACCTATGGAGTATTATGCTAAGCAAAATAAACCAGTCAGAGAAACATAAGTATCACATGATCTTACTCATATGTGGAATCTAAATTAACAAAATAAACTGATGAACAAATTGATCCAGAGACATGGAAGCATGGAACAGACCAATGAATCCCAGAGGGAAGACGAGTGGTTAGGGCCTGGGTGGGGGGAGGGCAGGAGTGGGCTAGAAGAGATCAATGGGGGGAAAAGTAAGACTTACATAAATCTTTCACCAATAAACATTTAAATAATAATAATAATAATAATAATAATAGAGGGAAGACGGGGAGGGGGCGTGCCGGTAGGGAGAGATTAACTGAGGAAGTTATATGCATATGTGCATAACCCTTAGACACAGACAGTATTGTGGTGAAGGCCTGGGAGGGGTGGGGGAGTGGGGAGTGGGTGTCAATGGGGGGAAAAGAGGACATCTGTAATACTTGAGATAATTTTTTTTTAAGTTGTGATATTTACACAATGGAATATATGCAACTGTAAAAAAGAAGGGTCTCTTACCTTTTAAGACAGCATGGAGGGACCTGGAGATTATTACACTAATTGAAATGAGCCAGTCAGAGAAAGACAAGTATCACATGATCTCACTTATATGTAGAACCTAATGAACAAAATAACTGATGAATAAAATAGAACCAGGACAGGGAAACATGGAACAGACTGACGAATCTCAGAGAGAAGTGGGGAGGGAGACTGGAAAGAGTTTAACCAAAGAACTTATATGCATATATGCATTGCCTATGTACACAGACACTAGGGTGGTGAAGGCCAGGGGCATGGCAGGATTCGCGTGGAGGGGGTAAATGGGAGGAAAAATGGGGACATCTGTAATACTCTCAACAATAAAGACAACAACAAAACAAAAAAACCCTCAGTATACATGTTTTGACTAATATGGCAGTGAGGAAGACTAGAGCAAAAGCAACACCATAACGCAGGTAAAAAAAAAATCATATAAAAAAAATCCACTCTTAGCACTCCTAGAAGGCAAAAGAAAGGGTGAGAAAAAAACATTTCAGTGGCATTTAGAGGAAATAAAAGAACCCTGCTCAAAGAGTGACTCTATTATGAAAATGGACTTCCAGATGAATAGCCTAAACTTTTTCTTGCCCCTTCAATGCCAAAACAGACAGTCCCCTAAAGATGTTATAAGTATCTCAAGGGAACAAGTGCTACATTTGTGAAACTGAATACAGTCGTGTTCAGTACTGCAAAATGCAGAAATATTTATTGAGAACTATTGTGGACCCCGGACTGTTGGGGACACTTTTAAACACATTAAAAGAGTATATAGTAGAATTATCAAGCATTTTTAAAATTGGAAAATCAATATTTGAAAACAACTATTGGGTGATAGAAATCAATACAAAACTGTATTGAGTTATTGGGATAGTCATGAAATCCAAGAGAAATTCATAGGAGAGTGAGAACAGGAACATCCATGGAGGCTTCCTAGAAGATGGGATCCTGAAGACGAAGAAAGATGTAAATAGGTAGAAGAGAAGAAACGGACTTCCATAAAACAAAAATAAAATAACATAAAACAGCAAACGAGGCTTCCCGGGAAATGTCCTGGAGACAGTGAGGACATTGGCCCAATCATATGGGAGGGGCTGTGATGAGGAGCACTGGCATGAGAGTCTCGTAGGGCTAGTGTGGGGTCAGATGAGGAAGGACATTAGAGCAAGACAGGCTTATGTGCACTTCATAACAGGAAAATAAGGAACCACTTGGTTTCTAAGCAGGGAGTCAGGCCAACTAGCTAGTAGGGCTAATGCCAAAATCCAAGCATGGGTAATGAGTCTCAATTAAAAAGTGGAGGTTATGGCAACAGAGAGGGGAAAGGAAAATAAACATTCCAAGGAAAAGATGTTTCAAAGGCACAATCCAGAGCTCTTGGTAACTATCTAACCCAAATCTCCCCGGGGGCGGCGGAGGGGGGATCCCCAGATTGCCTGCCACCAGGAGTCAGATGAGATGTCTGAGCAGGACACCATGTGTAACTCATTTTCCCAAAATACTCTTTGCAGAGGGTAAATGTTGACTAAAATCTGTAAACTCAAAAGGCAATGTCTGAGTGTTTGAAGACCATAGTGTATGTTGCAATCGATGATCTTCAACTGTGGGTTATTCCTGAAGACCGTACATTGAAAAAGAGATGGAATGCAATGCAATGTAGCCCCCAAATATCCACAGGGGGTCTCCCTGTTAGCAACATCATTGATAACTAAAGAAAAAGGGTCCCATCCTTAAGGAAAAATATACTGCATGGGGTAGAAAGATGGCACAACTATCCTATTCCTACCCTTCCTCAATCCAGCCCCAACCACCAATTCATTGGAGTCTCCAGCTTTCGGATATACAATAGCAAGCCCAGCAATAGCCTCTATCTATACCCCTCCTAAGTCTTTCTATAAGAGAGACCCCTTTAAGAGTCATATCATGCTTCAGCTCCACTCACATATTCAGGCTAAGGATGGAGCAGCTTAATGCTTTATCTCTGGTAACTGTAATAAATTACAGCAAGTCAAGAGGGGAGGCTGGTTAAAACATCTCACTGATTTTAGGTTTACCCAGAGTCTCTGCTTCATGGTTTCCTGATCATCTGTTCTAAAACATTAAGCAGAAAGCAATAAATGTTATTTTAACTGCAGTCAGATGACTAATAGAGAGAGAGAGAGAGAGAGAGAGAGAGAGAGAGAGAGAGAGAGAAGAAGAAGCAGCAATTACTGGGAGAAATGGCAATACAGATTTTTTCTAACTTTCAATCCCTCCCTACTTGAGGCCAAGCTGGTTTTACAATGATTTTGAGGTCTCTTAGAGTATAATTTTTCATTTAATCAAAGTTCACCAGACGGTACAGTTCCCCACACTCCTTACTTTTATTACTTATTTTAATAATCAACTCTGACAGTAAACTTCGTCTAAATGAGTAGAATAAACATACAATTTGGTAGGGCAAGCAAAACTAAACAAAAGCAATATAAATGGCATTCATGTAGAAATGTTAGAGAAACCATCCCTATAAATACGTGCTTCATAGAGATTTCATAATAAAATGGCATACAAGCATTATTCAAATTATCCCTGTGAGATCTTCTTTCAGAATATTATCTGTGGACATTTTTACTTTAGTCTGACTTACTTTCCCATGTAGCCTCTCTCAGGGGGGGGCTC
>NW_006285480.1:472301-473643 GCF_000327345.1 Myotis davidii
TGTTCAAATCTAACATAATTATCAAACTGAATTAAATAAACATAACTGTGAATATCAGCAGTGAAAAGCAAGTATATAGTGAACTATTAGTTTCTTGTTATTTCTCTGCTCTTTCTGCCTAAACTGGCCTTCCCCTTGCTCTCCACCAAATGCAGCAAACTCCTGATTATCCTCTAAAATTCATATCAGGTTTGACTCCCTTAGAAACACTTTTCTTGCTTCCAGACCAATCCCCTTCCACCAAGAAAAACACAGCGGGCCTCTCTCCTGTGGTCCTCCATAGACTTTTTTGTTTACTCCCATGACAGCTACTTTTCCTGGGTATCTTTCATTCTGCCCTTGCCTCCCTCATTCAAAGGACAGATAAGATCCTACCTTTTGCAAGGAATTTTGATAATCATCTAATTGCCTTACTTCTTAGCTGTGCCCTTTTAACTTCTTTTTGTCTCTCTGGTTGTTTCATTAATTATTCTGTTAGTGTCCCCACATTAAGTTATCCTGTCTTTACAGCAAACCTCCATTACAACCCAGATTGGTGAGATGTGAGTTTGTTTATATACCAGGGCAAGGGAGTGGGGAAGAGAAAGGTGAGATGGAAAAAAGAGGACAGTTAATTCAGAGGAAGGTGGTTTTCCTTCCATTTTACAGTAAATATTGTACATAAATATGCTCAAATGGATTAATGGTATCCTGCATCTTTTTGTCAATCATTAATGCACTGTGAGTTCCCTGTCCCTTGCTGCATTGCTATTGCCTCATGCTTGAGAAAAAGGCTCCCATTGTTTATTGAAACATTGGTGATTCCCTAAAAAAAAACTTCCATTTTAAGACTGGACACTTGAAGCAAACATTTTAAGAGCAAAAACAAACAAACAAACAAACAAATACATAAATAAATAATAAAAATTGAGTTTCAGGCACACATAGAGAAGACAAAGTTAAACTACATTGTCAACTCATCCATTCAACAAATACTTATTGAGATGTACTATATGCTGAGAATTATTCTTTGTGCTGTAGATACAACAGTAAACATGAAATATACCTGTTTTTATGAAGCTTTCTTAAGAAGCTCAAAGAATTAAAGAAAATCATGTTTACAAAATTGAAAGAAAGTATGACAGTGATTCAGTGCATAGGAGGTCTCAATAAAGATATCCTATCTAATAAAAGACAAAAATGGTAATTGGCGTACGACCAATACCCTTTTCATTGGCTAATCAGGGCTATATGCAAATTAACTGCCAAATATGATTGGCAGTTAACTGCCAACAAGATGGCGGTTAATTTGCATATGTAGGCACAATGCAGGGAGGTGAAAGGGAAAGCAGGAAGAAGCCCC
>NW_006285480.1:473921-483859 GCF_000327345.1 Myotis davidii
GGGAGATCTCGGGGCGCTGGGAGTCCCCTGCCCAGGCCTAATGCCTTGGCCAGAGGCGTTAGGCCTGGGCAGGGGCAGAGCCTGCAACCGTGGGGAGCTGGGGGTCCCCTGCCCAGGCCTGACACCTCTGCCGGAGGCCTCAGGCCTGGTCAAGGGGCCGATCCGGTGATTGGTGATCGGAGGGTGATGAGGATCAACTCCTCTGGCCGAGGCATCAGGCCTAGGCCGGGGACTGGGGGTCCCCTGCCCAGGCCTGATGCCTGGGCCAGAGGCATCAGGCCAGGGCTGGGGGCAGAACCAGTGATGGGGGGGAATGAGGGTCCCCTGCCCAGGCCTGACGCCTCTGGGCAAGGGGCCGATCCTGCTATTGGAGGGTGATGGGGGTCAATGCCTGAGGGCTCCCAGTATGTGAGAGGGGGCAGGCTGGGCTGAGGGACACTCCCCCCTCACACACACACACACACACACCAAGTGCACGAATTTCGTGCACCGGGCCCCTAGTAGAAATTATAAGAAAGAATCCAATGGAAATTGTGAAGTCGAAATGTAGAATAAATGAAATTTTAAAAATTCACCAGAGGGTCTCAGCATCATATTGGAGATAACAAAAGAAAGAATCAATGAAACTGAAGATAGAGCAATAGAGATGATCCTATCAGAGGACGCAGAGAGAAAAAGATTGAAGAAGAATATACAGAGGCCCAGAGACCTGTGGGACAATATCAAGTGTATCAGTTTGCATGTAATGAGAGTTGAAGAAAGATAAGAGAGAAAGAAAGGGACAGAAACTTTTTTAAGAAATAATGACCAAACACTTCACAAATTTGATGAAAAATATTAATCTACAGGTCCAAGAAGGTCAACAAAGCCAAGTTGTAGAAACACAAAGAGATCCACACCTATCATAATTAACTGTAGAAAAACAAATACAAAAATCCCAAAAGCAACAAGAGAAAAACAACTTATACAGGAGAAGAACTGTATAAGTTGGCTGGTTTATCAATGTATATCTCCATAAAGACAAACAGGAGACTTCTGGATTCAGGTAAAGGCCTTTATTGATAGAGCAGCTTCCATTAGTTTCCCAATTTCTCTTGGGACAATGTGATGAGTGCCAACATTATCTGTACTTGGGTTAAATATACCACAGGAGAATAATTCCCAAATTATAAATCTCAGAACGCATACAGGAACTTCTGGCACATTTTCACTTGAGGGGTATGAGGGAGGAGAAGCCTTCACTCTGGAATATAAGTATATCTTCTCTGAGAGGATACGAAGTTTGTGTTACCCTTTGTAATAAACAATATTTGTCTTCAGGGTAGATGTATCCTAATCTCTCTGAAAGTTTCTACATTGAAATTCCAAAGCATACTTGCCATCAATCATCTTACTTTTTCTAAATCTTCAACCAAAGATATTGATTTTAGAGAGAGAGGAAGAAGAGGGAGAGAGAAAGAAAAACACCTAGGTGAGAGAGAAACATCTATCTGTTGTCTACTGCACCCATCCCGAACCTGCAACCTTACTAGGAACCAAACCCTCCAACCTTCATTGTATGGAAGGACATTCCAACCAACTGAGCCACACCGGCCAGGATGCCATCAATCATCTTTTAACCCAAGTTCCAATGCTCTTTATTTAAAAGCCTTGATCCTGTAGAAACATGAAACTGTCCATGGGGTATTGTCAATGGGTATTGAAAGCCAGAAAACAGTGAGATAACATATTCAAACTGTTGAAATAAAATAACTCTCAACCAAAAATTCTACATCTAGTAAAACTGCTATTCAAAAACATAGGTGAAAAAAAGAAAATCCCAGATCACCAAAAACAGAATTGTTATTAGCACTTATGCTTTAACAGAGATACTAAAGGGGGAAAATAGTGGCACCAAATGATAATTTAAATCCACAAGAAGAAATGAAGTGTGCTGGGAATAGCAAATAGAAGATTTGTTGAAAGGTTTTATAAATATAGATTTCTTCATTTAAAAGGCATAATATTCTGTAAAGCAGTAATTACGACACCTTTGTTGGGCTTATAACAAATATAATATATAAAAATAATGCCACAAAGAAGAGAAGAATGAAATTATATTAAAATTATGTTTCTATATTTTACTAGAGTCAAGTTAGTATTATTCTGAAGTAGATTGTGATACATTAAGATGCATATTATAAGCCCTGGGGCAAAGCACTAAGAAAATAACCAAAAAATATATAGGAAAAAAATTAACAAGTAATTTAAATGCTATACTAAAAATATGTACTTACATAAAAAGGCAGTAAAAGAAGAATAGAGAAACAAAAAGATATGAGACAAATAGAAAACAAACACCAAAATATATGTAGAAATCTACCCATATCAATAATTACATTAAATGTAAATGGACTAGATGCCCCTTCCAAAAGACAGACAGAGATTGCCAAATTGGATAAAAGAGCAGGACTGAACTATGTGCTGCCTACTGTAGACATGCTTATGTTCATTGACATAAAGATATTCAAAATAAAAGAATAGAAAAAAAGATATACCATGCCAAAAATGGTGATAAGAGAGCTGGAGTGGCTAGTGGCTATGTTAATATAAGCCAAATTGATTTAAAGAAAACACATATTTATAGAAACAAAAAGAAAGAAGTTTCATGATGATAAAGGGGTCAGTTCTTGAGGAAGACATACCAATTATTGGTGCATATGATAAGAATCTAACAACAGGGCCCTCAATTGCATGAAACATAAACTGAATAAATTAAAAGAGACACAGTCAACAAAAATATCTGGAGATTTTAATACTGCTCCTTTGATAACTGATAGAACCACTAGAGAAAAAAAAATCAGTAAGATACAGGAGAAGTGAATAACACTATCAACCAAACCAATACTTACAGAACACTATCCAAAACTGAAAAAAAAAAATGAAACATTCTCCAGAATAGACCTATTCTGGGTCCCATAACAAGTCTCAATAAACTTAAAAATACCAAAATCATATGAAGTATGTTTTCTGACCACAACAGAATGAGAGATCGACGATAAAAACAAATTTTGGAAATCGCCAAATATTTGTAAACTAAACAGCGTGCTTCTAAACAACTCACAGGTCAAGGAAGAAAACATGAGAAAACTTTTTAAATATTTTAACTGAATGAAAATAAAAGCAATATTTCAAAATTTATGGGAAGCAGCTGAAGCAGTAAAAAGAGAAATTTATAACTATAATGCCTATATCAGAAGAGACGAAAGCTCACAAACCAATAACATAAGCTTTGACTTTATAAAACTAGGCGGGAGGTGGGGGGGGGAGAGCAAACAACCGAAAACCAAGTTAAGGAGGGAAATAATAATTATTAGAGTGGAAATAATAAAATAAAAAAATAAAAATAATAGACAAAATTAATAAAACCAACCCTGGCCAGTGTAGCTCAGCTGGTTGTAGTGTTGTCCTGTGTACAGAAGGGTCTCAAGATCGATTCCCAATCAGGGCACATTCCTAGGTTGCAAGTTCAATCCCAGGTGGGAGGCAACCAACTGATGTTTCTCTCTCCCTCTCTCTTCCTCTCTTTCTAATATATATACGTGCAGGTGGGGATTTTTAAAAATTTAATAAAGCCCTAGCCAGTGTGGCTCAGTTGGGCATTTACCTGTGCATCAGGAGTTTGCTGGTTCTATTCCCAGTCAAGGACACATGCTGGGATTGTGGGCTGGATCATGGGTAAGGGGCATGCAGGAGGCAGCCAATCAATGTTGCACTCTCACATTGATGTCGCTCTCTGTCCTTCTCCTTTCCCCTCTCTTTCTCTAAAAATCAATAAAGTATTCTATTTAAAAAATTTAATAAAACAAAAAAATTAGTTCTTTAAAAAAAATTAAGCAAGTTGACAAAACCTTTGGCACAAATAACCAAAATCAGGAAGGAAAAGGGGAACATCACTGCCAACTCTACAAAATTGAATGAATTATAGAGAATATTACAACATCTTGCCAACAAGTTAGAAAACTTCTTGAAATAAGCAAATTCCTAGAAAGACACAAACTAACTCAGTAAGAAATGGGAAATCTGAATAGGCTTATGACAAGTAAATAATTTGAATTAATAATTTTAAATCTTCCTAGAAAGAAAAGACCATAACTATATGGTTTTACTGGTAAATTCTCTCAAGTATTTAAAGAAAAAAATAATGCCTATCCTTCATAAACTCATTCAGAAATTAGATGAGGAAAGAAAACTACCAACTCTTTCTATGAGGTCAGTATTACACAGCCACAAAAAGACAGCATAATAAAAACAAACAAATATGCCTAGCTGGCATGGCTCAGTGACTGAACATTGACCTATGAACCTGGAGGTCCCAGTTCAATTCCCAGTCAGGGCACATGCCTGGGTTGTGGGCTCAATCCCCAGTGTGGGATGTGGAGGAGGCAGCCGATCAGTGATTATCTCTCATCATTGATGTTTCTCTTTCTCCCTCTCCTTACTCTCTTAAATTAACAAAAATATCAATAATGAATATACACATAAAAATCCTTGGCCCAGCTAGATGGTTTGGCTTAGTGGATAGAGCGTTGGGTTGTGAACTGAAAGGTCCCAGGTTCGATTCCAGTCAAGGGCACATGCCCAGGTTGTAGGCTTGATCCCCAGTAGGGGGCTTGCAGGAGGCAGTCAATCAATGATTCTCTCTCATCATTGATGTTTCTATCTCTCTCTCCTTTCCTTTCTGAAAACAATAAATATAAACAAATGGGACTACATCAAAATAAAAAGCTTCTGCACAGCAAAGGAAACCATCAACAAAACAACAAGAAAGCCCACTACATGAGAGAACATATTTGCCAATGTTATCACCAATAAGGGTTTCATCTCCAACATTTACAGGGATCTCATACAACTTAACAAAAGGAAGATAACCAACCCAATCAAAAAATGGGCAATGGACCTAAATAGATACTTTTAGAAAGAAGACAGAAGGAAGGCCAAGAGACATATGAAAACTTGCTCAAAGTCACTAATCATCCGAGAGATGCAAATCAAAACAACAATGAGGTACTATCTCACACCTGTCAGAATGGCTATCATCAACAAATCAACAAATGACAAGTGCTGGCAAGGATGTGGAGAAAAAGTGTTGGAGAGGTTGTGGAAAAGAGGAGCCCTTATTCACTGCTAGTGGGAATGTAGACTGGTACAACCATTATGGAAAGCAGTCTGGTGATTCCTTAAAAAGTTAAGAATAGAGCTACCCTATGACCCCAATCCGACTCCTTGGTATATACCCGAATAACTCGAAATCATGTATTCACAAAGATATATGCACCACTATGTTGATTACAGCATTTTTCATGGTGGTCAAGACATGGAAACAACCAGTGTCCTGTGATAGAGGACTGGATAAAGAAGGTGTGGCACACATAGGCAATGGAATACTACTCAGCCATATGAAAGGATTAAATAGCACCATTTACAAGAACATGGATAGACCTTGAGAACATTATGCTAAGTGAAATAAGTCAGTCAGAAAAAGCTAAGAACCATATGATTTCACTCATATGTAGGATATAAAACAGAAACTTGTGAACAGAACCAGCAGTGTGGTGATTGCTGGAGGGAAGGGTATGGTGGGTCAGGGGATCCGAATACGAAGTGACAGGAGATTTTACTTTGGGTGGTGGGCACACAGTGCAATATACAGATCTTATAACATAGAAACCCACATCTGAAACCTATATGTTCATGTTGACTAATGTCACCCCAATCCATTTAGTAATTAAATACTTAATTACATAATCTAATTTCCTGAGTTTTTTTTAATTTGCTTTATTTTTTCATTTCTCATGCTACAATGTGAAGAATGGACTATAAGGAAACAAGAGTAAAAACAATAGACCAGTTATAAGGACTCTTGCTTATTCAGGCAAGAAATAATGGTAGCTTGAATGCGGATGGGGGAGGTGAAAGTGTCCCTAATGAATTTTAACTCAAGAGAATGGAATAATTGCCGTTTGGTTCAGATAAATGAACCAGGAGACCAGAGAATGAAAAATATAAAATTTCCCCATTTCTGGACACACACATATAGCAGAAAGAAATAAGAAAAGACCCCTAAAGAGAAGGCTGGAAGAATAGATGCCTTACTGTGAATTTCCAGGTTCAGTGGTTTCTAAGTAATGAACTTAGAGTAAACAAGAACACAGAATGATTTCTAATCACGCAGAAGCCAGGCCAGTATTCAAAATGTTATTTATGGTTTAAGAACATTTTTTTCCAAACACTTTGTTTGTTTGTCCTAAAGAAATCATTATCATAAAAAATCTGAGGTTCTGTCTGTAGTTAGCAATTGCATCTTTGAGTAGTCCATGCACGCCTGTGGGCTGTGGGGATACATGTAGCCATTGATGGAATCCATGAAACTGGGAAAGCAGAACAGCAGAGGTGGTTAATGACAGGCACCAACTTCATATTCCTGCACTAGCATTCAGAGGTCTTGATATTTCCATGTGTATTTGAATCCTCCTGCTTGTTTTAATTATGTTCATCCAATTCTAAGTGATGCATGATATCAAGCATGACCAGGAATGGAAATATTTCTCTGTGGAATTTTTAAAATCCTGATTGCTGTAAGGAAAAGACCTTTAAGGAAACACAAAATCTTTCCAAAACACAGAAGAGATTCCTGTAACTAAGACCATTCCCAAAATGGAACAGCATTGATGTTGTGGCCTGTTTGCTCCACTCCTATTAGTCAGGGTGATACACCCCCAAAAGGACAGAAATCGGGAAGAATGGGAGAAAAGAGCACAGAATATAGGACCTAGAAAGCAGCAAGTGAAAAGCAGAAGTATTTTTCATGTCTTGGTTTGTGAGAGGAAAGAGCTGTTTATTCAAAATGCTGCTTCGGGGGACAGGAAAACAGAGAGGAGAACACTGACCTAGTGACCTCCACCAATTGCTGGCTGTAGCTCAACCTCCCGGCCTCATCTGCAGGAAGCCAGCCATCCAGACTCCGAACTTCCAGTCCTAATCAGGAGGGGTGATGGGGCAGGCCTCGAGTGAGAAAGTCATGAGAATGCTATTAGCTAAATTCAAAGTTCAGGGCAATTCTTTCCAACCAGAGCATTCTGAGAGCAGCAAGCAGAAGCTCTGAGGCCAAGGGGCCATGGCTGCTGCTTCAAGGGTTGGGAGGCAGAAAACGCTGCTTCTCTCCCCTGGGGGATATGAGGACAGTGGGTGGCCAGCGTTGGCTCAGAGTCCTGGCTTAACAGGAAATCCTCGTTTCTTCTGGGTCACTGAGTCACTGTGTCTTGGAATTGTTAGCCAGATAGAAACCTTATACAGTCTCTGAGTCCATCCTTCAGGTCAGGTATGGCCACCTTGACTAGTATAATGACATAGCAGAACCTGATGGCCTCTATGAGCTGTGCTATATCGCTCCCTGCTGACCAGGAAAATGGTGGCACACACAAACTGTCCTTTTCCTTAATATGATGAGATGTCAAGTCACTGTCAATAGGACACATGTTTCATTAGACTTTTCCTGTGGCTGAGACAGTTTTGCCCTTATCCCCTGGCATCCTCTTTATAATACTCATGGTGACTTAACGGTGCGAACCTGGCTGGGTTATGTGGTACAAGTCATATCTGGGAACTGAGAACATAACTCATTCAACCATGCCTTTAGCTATAGCAAGAATCACAGATCATAAAAATTAAAAAAAAAACCAAAACAACTTTAAAGGACATTAAACTCTAACACATCTTGAGTTCCCTCTACACCTTCCCTAACAAGTGTCCATTCTCTAGGGTGACAGGCAGTCCTTTTCCTTTTGGGACATTTCCTTTTGCTTAAAGATTCTCGATATTCAGCTGAAAATGCAGTTGACTTTTAAATTCTAGTGTAGAAACTATATCACTTTTCTTAGGGTCGTATGTTACCATAGGCCTCAATTTCATTCAGGAGAATATTATGAGCAATCTCATCAAATGCCTTGTTAGAATCTAAAAACACTATATCATTCTCAGAGTCAGAATTCTACGAACACTGCAACTGAGAGAAATTTGTTCAACAGGTACCTGCATAAGAATTTGGTGGGTTTACATGGCTCACAAGTCATTTTTTAAATAATGCACTCTAAAATCTTACCCAGAGTTGACATAAAGCTCACTTTCTATAGTCTCAGGATATTAGAGAATGATGAATGATTCCTAGCACATACCTCAAAATTATTATTTTATTGAGGAACACACATTTTCCACCATTAAAGTCATTCTTTCGGTGTCATTTGTTGTAAATTCTCTGGAAAGCAATCTGGAGTTATATAGCAAGAGTTCATTGAATACTATTCTTGTACCAAGGACACAAAAACATGCATCTGAGTACCTTTTGGGGGCTCCAACTCATTTCAAGGAAAACCTGTATCCTCTGAAGGTCACAAGTTACTTTTCTATATTTTTCAAATATTCTGCTTTTAATAAAAGGTTTTGTTATTTTTAAGTCACTTCATATGGTTACAATGATTTAGGATTATATACAAATTGCTATATCAAAGGGTCAATAGCACCTGTTATTAAAATAGTATATGAAGAGCTACAAGTTGAAAGTGTTTGCTTCTGTGGAGTGCTTTGTTACAAGCTTATTGTAGCTCTCAAACAATGCATACAGTACATCTATGAACAACTAACTCAATGGCAAATTAAAATACCTGTTTTAAAAAAATAAAACAGTATTCTCTGTCAAAATCATTTTTAAAAGTGAGGAAAGAAGGAATAAAGGCTCTTGAAAGAGAAAATGTCATTTGCGGAATCATTTCTCATTTTCCTGGGATGGAAATAGGAGCAGAGCCCTTGTTGTGCCCTCAAAGACCTCAACAACCAGAAGAAGGTGAGAATAAGTGTACAAAATAAACAAAGTATGAGTTAGAATATGACAGTATCATAAAGGACACATTTTTAATCGTGTATAGGTTCAAAATAAAAAGAGAGAGCATACTGGAGGGAGTCAGAATTGTTATGGGAAATCACATTAGAAGTTGAAAGATACCTATGACTTTGGCAGGAGGAGAAGTGGTGCAGGGTACCCCCACTCTGCCTAAAGGCACAACATGAGTAAAGGCATGGAGGCAAGCACGGAGGAAGCCCCTATGGAGAAGGATCTTGGTCGCTGGGTGTGAGCAGTGGGTCCCAAAAAAGCTGGGCTCACAAGGCACCACCCTGGCTGGGTCCAGGAAATAATGGGAGACATTAAATATTTTTGAGGCAGAGAGTAGTGTAATCAGAGTTATGCTTTAGAGCAGTGGTTCTCAACCTTCCTAATGCCGCGACCCTTTAATACAGTTCCTCATGTTGTGGTGACCCCCAATTTCATTGTTACAAATTGAACATAATTAAAGCATAGTGATTAATCACAAAAACAATATGTAATTACATATGTGTTTTCCGATGGTCTTAGGCGACCCCTGTGAAAAGGTCGTTCAACCCCCCAAAGGGGTCGCGACCCACAGGTTGAGAACCGCTGCTTTAGAGAACATCGTCTGGCAATCTCTACAGAAAAAAATAAAAAGGAGACGTCAGAGGCTAACTGGCAGGGATCAAGTAAGAGGCAGAAAAGGCCTTGAACCTGCGGAGAGCAGTCCTCAGCTCCTCAACGGGAGGGGTGCCAAAGATTGTGCAGATATGCTCTGACACTGCCTCCACTTCTTTCTGTTTAGTTTCTCTTTTCTACAACTTCCTCTGTTTGATTTTTTGTTCATTTCCCCTCTTTTCTTTTTCTCCGAGGCAGAAGATTCTCTAAATTTCCATAAGCCAAACAAGTTACCCAATCATTCCATGTAGATTTCTTTCATTCCTATGATGAGCCAAATATTAGATACTAGGGGCCTGGTGCACGAAACTCGTGCACTGGGCGTGTGTGTGTGTGTGTGTGTGTGTGTGTGTGTGTGTGT
>NW_006285480.1:484491-486462 GCF_000327345.1 Myotis davidii
CTTAGCTCCCTGCCTGGGTTTCTGATCACTGTCAGTGGCAGGGGGCTTCTTCCTGCTTTCCCTTTCGCCTCCCTGCATTGTGCCTACATATGCAAATTAACCACCATCTTTGTTGTCAGTTAACTGCCATTTGAGTTGGCAGTTAATTTGCATATAGCCCTGATTAGCCAATGAAAAGGGCAGCGTCGTACACCAATTACCATTTTTCTCTTTTATTAGTGTAGATGGCCCTTCCCTCGAAAAGCCTAAGTGAGTTCCTAGGGCCCTGGTAGAGGTCTTCCCTCAGCAAGGAGGCAGTCTGATGTAAACTTCAGACATTAGTTCATTATTTCATAGAGCCCACTTTGAATAATACATTTTCCTGAATAGGAGCAATGAATTCATATGATTCCAGTGATTGTCTCCTAAAAACTTCAAGTTAAAAGGTTATGTTAAGTGGCTTTTAGAAAAAAATAATAAAATCACAGAAAAGGCATTGGATCTCCCCATAACTATTGTTTGATTAAGGAAATTACAGTAAGGAAGGCTTCCTTCATAAAACACAAAATTATGAACTTCCTTAACTTTCACAAATATAAACTGAATAGCCTCACAGACTCCAGACATAATCTATCATCTGATCTCACATGACTCACTTCAGTTGACATTAGGATCCCTTACAAAATGAAGGATTGTTAAATATTAACATAGAAAGTGACATAAAAAGATGCGTGCTAAGAATTGATAAATAAAATTCTTCTTAACTAAATAAATACAGGGAAATGCTTGTCTTCATGAGGTCAATCACACATGTTATACTACAATTTAGCAAGAGCAAAAAGTGACTAGGCAAAGATTTACAATTAATCTCAAAATGTCCTTCTAGCCCTAACAGTATTTGGATCTCCCAGTAGCTTGATGCTGAGCCTGTGATTATAGCCTGAGGAGCTTTTGTGTGGAATTAGGCACCAACTGAGCCCCCTTTTAATTGGATCTTCACTCCTATTCTACATGTTTCCATGTGGAGGGACCTCCATCAAAGAAACACTCCTACACCGTCCTTTTCTTAATTCTCCACAGGAAAGGGATGCATACTCATATTCGACAGACATTGGTCCACATTTCCCAGAATTCATTCACTGAAGACTATGCACAGAGGATTTCATCTCTTTTCCTCTTTTTGTTCCTCACTCACTTCTCCCATGAATGAAATATCTGATTAGTGAATGTAGAAGAAACTTAACAGTTCACCTCTGCCCCGACCTGCTCCCTGCTAAGGAGAAGCAGTCTGCCCTATGTGGGAAGTCTATGGTGGTGGAACTGTGCCCGTACCCTCTTTAAAAAAAAAATACACCTAACTTCAGGGAAAGCCTTAGCAAACTCATCTGGCTACAGATCCAAGCCACCTTCTCCCAACAACTTAACCCCACAACAAAGGGAAATTATTTTCTACACACCCACATAACTCCTGAGCCTATCTTCCAATTGCTTCTAAAATTAGAAAAGAGAGAAATTCAAATTATTGACTCTTGAAAGTCCCAATGCCCAGGTAGTACAAAACATTGTTCTTATATAATATTAATGGACAACTGTTGAGAAAGAAAGCAGCTCTTGCAGAGATAAGGATCCAAGAGTCTTCCTAGTAAAAGCTCACCAAGGATATCTTTGTTTTCTTTGTAATGTAAATTCAGATCAATAACTCATTGACAATCGACTGTATACAACATTCTGTGTATACCTTGGAGCTGTGTGTGGTGAAGAGGAGAGGATTATATAGAGACTAGAGGCCTGGTGCACAACATTCATGTGGGGGTGGGGGGTGTCCCTCAGCCCAATCTGCACCCTCTCCAATCTGGAACCCTTCGAGGGATGTCCCACTGGGATCAGGCCTAAACGGGCAGTCAGACATCCCTCTCACAATCCAGAACTGCTTGCTTTCAACTGCTCACCTACCTGCCTGCCTGATTGCCCCTAACCGCTTCTGCCTGCCCG
>NW_006285480.1:486477-489715 GCF_000327345.1 Myotis davidii
CCGCCCTCCCCTGCAAGCCTGGTACCCTCCAACTGCCCTCCCCTGCTGGCCTGCCAGCCCAACTGCCCTCCCCTACAGGCCTGGTTGCCACCAAGTGACTTCCCCTGCACTGGCCTCGTCCCCCAACTGCCCTCCCCTGCTGGCCTTGTCCCCCCTAACTGCCCTCCCCTGCCGGTATGGTTGCTCCTAACTGCCCTCCCCTGCCGGCCATCTTTGACCACATGGGGCAGCCATCTTGTGTGTTAGAGTGATGGTCAATTTGCATATTACCTCTTTCTTACATAGGATAAGCAATAAGTTCATGATCTGCTGGGGGATAGACACATGCACAAATAACTTTGATACCAAGCAAACTGTGATAAATGATGTAATAATATACTAGGAAAAACTCTGTAAATTTTCAACAAATGGTGCTGGGACAGCACATGAGGTTGGACTCCATACACAAAAATTAATTAATTAGAAAAGAAATATAGAGGCAAATCTTTGTGACTTTGGATAAAGCAATGATTTCTTTATTGTGGTAAAAGAGATATAACATAAACATAATTTTAACCATTACAAAGGGTTAAACCCTTTGTAATGCAGTAGCATTTAGTACATTTATAATGTTATGCAACCATCACCACTGTCTAGTTCTGGAACATTTTCACTAGGCAATGACTTAAATAAGACACCAAACACACAGCAACCAAAGAAAAATTTGATAAATTGAACTTCCTCAAAATTAAAAACTTTTGTGCATCAAAGAACACAATTAAGAGAGTGAAAAGCCAGCTCACAGAATATGATAAAATATTTCAAATCAAATATCTGATAAGGGTTGAGTAGTCAGAATTTGTAAAGAACAATTAAAACTAATAATAGAAAGATAATTTTAAGTGGAAAAAATACTTTACTAGACATTTTTCCAAAAAGCATATACAAAGAGCACATGAAAAGATACTCCACATCATCAGGGAAATGCAAATCAAAACCACAATGAGAGACTTCATACCCACTGGGATGGCTACATAAAAAGACGGAGAGCCAGGCTGCTGTGGCTCAGTGGCTGAGCACTGACCCAGAAACCAAGAGATTGCCAGTTCAATTCCTGGTCAAGTACATGCTGGGTTGCAGGCTCAATCCACAGTAAGGGGTGTGCAAGAGACAGCCGATCAATGATTCTCTCTCATCATTGATGTTTCTATATCTCTCTCCCTCTCTCTCCCCCTCTCTAAAAATAAATAAAAACATATTTTCTTTAAAAAGACAGAGAATAACAAGTGTTAGCAAAGATATGGAGATAATGGAACCTCATACGTTGCAGTATGGATGTGAAGTGCTATGGCCACAGTGAAAAACATTTTGGCAGTTCCTCAAAAAGTTAAACATAGAATTTCCATATGATACAGCAATTCCACTTCTAAGTACATACTCAAGAGAATCTAAGATATATGTCTACACAAAAATTTGTACATTATTGTTTATCCCAGCACTA
Source organism: Myotis davidii (assembly GCF_000327345.1). Taxonomy (NCBI): domain Eukaryota; kingdom Metazoa; phylum Chordata; class Mammalia; order Chiroptera; family Vespertilionidae; genus Myotis; species Myotis davidii. The sequence continues at coordinate 487,958 of NW_006285480.1, forward strand.
TTTATAATAGCCGAAAAGTGGAAATAGTAATTCAAATGTCCATCAAGTGTTGAATGGAAACAAAATTCAGGACATGCATATAATGGAATATAATTCTGCCATAAAAGAAATGAGATACTGATTTAAGCTACAATATGGATTAATCTTGAAAACAAGTGAAATATGCCAGACATAAAATGCCTCAGATTGTTTGATTTCAACTTTATCAAGTGTCCAGAATAAAACAAAACAAAACAAAACAAAACAAAACAAAACAAAAGGCAGCACTTGTATCAATATTCTCATTTTACAGGTGAGAATTTAACTCTCAGGAAAGTTACAGTATTTTTCCCAATGCCACACAGCTAAGTGGCAGAGCTGTGACTGTAAGTCAAGCCTTCTAACTCTTAGGCTGGTGCTCCCACCTCCAGCTAGATCACATTTCCTGAGATGAGCCCTATCCATAATCCATTTGGTCTGCCTATTTCCAGGTTGGCTGATCAAGAGAGCAGACGTGACTGATTCACACAGCACAGGTTGAGCACACACAGATGGTAGAATCACTGCTTCAATCTGTCTCCTGTCAAATTTTCCCTTCCAAATCCCCATACATAATCCAACCTGATAGCAAAAGGCCCTAAAGTGGTCCAGCCAGAGGAAGGGAGCTCAATGATAAGAGTGGAGGATGTAGGCTACTTTGGAGCCTTGGAAATGACACTTTCTGAGCATCCCTGTTTCATAATCACAAAAATGCCATGACAATATAATATATTTTTAAGAGATGGAAAAAAACAATTATAGAAATACACTGACAGTACATTGGGAGAAATGTAAAACATTCACTCATTTTATTGCATTAAATTATATGAATTCTACATATATCTTAAGATTTCTGGAAAGTTTCTTGTTAAATCTCCAAATCTGTATAGTAGAGTGAATTTTTAATTTTTATCTGGGTAATTTAACTTCATGTAAAATAAGTCAATATAAAAAGGAAATTTTCTCAAATCCTATGAGATATAATGAAAATGTTTACTATACAGAACAGCTTGGTCAAATGTTTCATTTTTTGCTGTCTTTTTAGAAGGAGAGACAAAGATGACCTCTTCCAGCTGAAGGCCACTTGAGAGTGGTGACAGTCTTGGTAACAGAATTAGCTACAAAATATTTAACTGCACTAAACAGACTCATCCAAGCAGCTAGATACCATGTTTTTGTAAGAATGAGGAAACATAAATAGTGACTTAACTTTTTGAAATAGTTACTAGATTAACAAGGTTTGAAGAGCAGTTTATATAAGGCCCATAGTTCTTAAAGGGTCAAGAAACAGGAGACTGAATGTTAGTAAAGTAATAGCAATGGTGGAAGAAATCTTATACATATGTGAAGGTAGTTGATGGGAAACACAGGCTAACTTTAAATAATGTCGAATAAAGCAGTGGAAACCAATGTTGACCAACCTACTAGAATATATAGGCATTCTATTGAATGACTTTGTGTAACAGATAATTCCCAAAAGTTTTCTTGAAAATCAAATAATAATTTAAAAGTACTGCAAGGTTATGAAAACAATAGAACATAAAAATTATATGGCGCCGAAACCGGTTTGGCTCGGTGGATAGAGCGTCGGCCTGCGGACTGAAAGGTCCCAGGTTCGATTCCGGTCAAGGGCATGTACCTGGGTTGCGGGCACATCCCCAGTAGGAGATGTGCAGGAGGCAGCTGATCGATGTCTCTCTCTCATCGATGTTTCTAACTCTCTATCTCTCTCCCTTCCTC
>NW_006285480.1:489932-500515 GCF_000327345.1 Myotis davidii
CATATCATGTTTCTGTTGTTTTTGTATCATGCCTCTGTTGTTGTTATATGCTTTTGTTACTGTTTATTTATTAATAAATTTATAAATTATTTTCATATACATTTTACTAATTTCCTTTCATCTCTCACACTTCTATTATAGCAAAAGGGCAAATAGCAACATTAAAATATTTCCTCTAATTCCCTTTTAATGTGTACAAATTTCATGCACCGGGCCACTAGTTAACATTATAAAAAAGACTGTAGCATTTTGAGTTCTTGGTGTTTAATTGAACCACACAATCAATACATTTATAAAGCTAACAATCTTTTTTGGTGGAACCTATCAAACTTTAGTGATTGTGTGTGGTAAGTTGAGACTTGACTTCATACCCAGATACTTTACTTAAAACAGAGAATGTGTCTACAGTGACGATGCAATGAGTATTGGGTTTGTACTTTTTCTTTCTGGTGGTAAGATTGGGGACAAGAAACATCTAAACACTTCACCTAAATGCTAGTCATTTTATTAAACTATAAAGATATGCTTCTACATATTACTCAAATAAAAATGCAATGTTAGGATGATTTAAGTAATAGGGAATATTGAAAACTATTTAACAAAATGACAACATTTCACCAATATTCCTCCAGAACTCAAAGGAATTTCACTTATAGAAATCATTCACTTTATAATTGAAGGATTCCCTCAATTCCAACTCAAGCCATCTTACTCAAGTTCAGCAATTTGCATCTGTTTCTCTCAAGACAGAGAGAACCGTAGGGGGGGAAATCACTTAAGTACATTTGCAGCATCAGTCTCTCCAGACACAGCAAATGATCACCCATCCTTAGATCAGAGAAGGGAGCAGACCATACTTTTAAAGGTTTTTGAAGGGTCTCCAAGTGTTAAATCAGAGGTGAGTGATGGAATGCAAAAAGCCTGCACAGGACCTTTTCATGATAGCAAAGTGTTTTCCAAATAGACTTCCTCAAGTAGAATCAGACATTTGCAAGTTTGATTCCTGTCACAGAACAAACAAACTTATGAATCTGCCCTGGACTAAAAGCAAAATGTTCACCCTTCTCGTCCGCGCAAAGAGAAGCTTGTCCCATTCTCGAGGGAACAGATGGCTCACTGAGGGCCAGGAGCGGGTCCCTTGGCGCACGTGCAGATGACTTCAGTTCCACTTCACCAGGAGGTTGCAGGGCTACCCTTTGCTCCAGGAGATAGGAGGGAGATTTTCCTGTTGATTTATGTAAGGTTACGTTCTCAAAAGAAGACACGAGGCAGCTGTTGGGGAGAAGCCTGCCTCAAGTGCATCCCTGATGCACAATGTTGGTGTTGGCACTGTGAGGGATAAAACACGAGTCCAGTCCAGTTACCATAACAAGCAGAGAATTGGGGACTGGAAACCACGCCAGTGAAAAAGGCGAATCCTTTGATTTCTGTCCACCCTTCCCCCTGGTTGTCACTAAATCTCATAAAAGTAATTCATCTTGGGTTGTGCATCCTTCCAGATAGTGTATCTGGTCCCTATGAAAGATGATACTGTGGGGTTTTCAAACCTTTCAAGAGTGTTAATTTTTCTTACATTTTCCAGATTTCTGCTTCACTCTGCTCCATGGCATACCTGCTCAGGTCTGAATGTTCTCCCTGCCCCCGCTTGGTTTCTCTAAAATAAATATGACTTGCCCTGACTCTGTCCTGCTCCTTCCTTCCGGGATGTGGCTGGCTGCCATAAAGTTAAGGGTTGAGATCAAAGGGAGGTTGCTCCTACGCAAGAGAAAACAAATATTGTCAGCTGCACTCTCTCTCCTGTTATTCGGGACCATGTGATTCGGAAGAAGAAGGCTGCAAAGATTGGAGGTGCTGCCTCCTCTTAGCGGTCTGAGTAAATGAGGCTGGCTGCCAACAGAGGGAAGGAAATCATTTTCTGCTGAGATATATGACCAGAGTCTAGTGTAGCCTGTTGGAAAATTACTAAGAGACTGGGTGCGAATCTTTCTCTTCCCTTTTAATAAACAAAACTCAGAAATTCAAATATACAGGATCCCCTCATAACACCTCTGTAACAAAACAAGAAGAAATAAAGCCACTCCTAAATAGTCTTTCCCAAAGCCACTGAGATTCCCAATCGTGTGTTGAACTGGTAGAAAATGTTTCTTATCTACAGGAGTTCCAATCTCTATAAAAGGACCTAACCCTGAGATCTCTTCTAAATCACATGTGCCTTAATTTTAGGAGCTGGAGACCAAGCCCATCACAGGCGTATTTGCACCAGAACAGTTTTCTCTGTTCTACATCTAAGACAAAACATTCATTTCCTTCAGGTGTTTTTTTGTTTGTTTGTTTGTTTGTTTGTTTGTTTGTTTGTTTTAAGCTTAAGAGAGAGAGAGAGAGAGAGGATACTGAATCAAAACACTGAAAAATTGAACAACGATGACCCATGTCAATTCAAAATTGATCCACATTTAGTAAATCATAACACATGCCTTTGAGAGAGATTAGTAAAACCAAGTACACCTGTGAGGGTATGAAATAAAACCTACTCTTGCTTCCAGCCCAATTTGGATGAGCATCTTCTCCAAGTAATCTTTCCATCCCTTATTGACTTACTTCAGTCAATTGTGTTCCTAAAGAAATATTTTGGGGAAATAAAATTATTAATCTAATTGAAAAATAAGTAATAACTGCTTCAAATATGTAACTCATCTCAGTTAAATAACTTGATATCTTTCTTATTCTTTTCAAATGTTTAATTGACAACTGTAATACTCAGTGTATTGGGGATATTGCCAATGCTGTTGGTGTTGTTACATATATGTGAAGAGATAGGTATTTTCAGCTAAATATCTCAGACTATTTCTATATTGAACAATCATGCTGAATTGGAATAAAATACTTTACCCTAACAGACCACATAAAATATTGGCAACATTGATCCTTACTTTCTCTAGAATTTGAATATATCAATCAAAATTACATATTCACTTCCAATTAGAGTTAAATATTTTACCCTGTTCCATCATAAGCTGTTATATCTTCCCATTTCTTTCTCTTTTTTTGTTGTTGTTGTTAATCTTCACCTGAAAATATTTTTCCATTGATTTTTCAGAAAGAGTGGAAGGGCGGGGGTGAGACAGAGAGAGAAACATTGATGTGAGAGAGACACATCCATTGGTTGCCTCCCAAACACCCCTTCCCCATTCTCCCCTGCATGTGCAAGGGATAAGTCTGCAACCCAGGTACTTGGTCTTGATTGGAGTCAAATCTGTGACCCCTCAGTCAGAGAGCTGACACTCCAACCACTGAGCCAAGCCAGCTAGGGCTCATCCTCCTATTTCTTTAGGAATGTTCTGGAAACAGGCTTATCCTACAGAATCAAAATTTTCATTTTCAGAAAAAATTGTTCTTAATCAACTCAAAGACTTCATGCTTTCAGTGCATAGGTTCATCCTGGTGTATTTAGGGACCTAATAAATGTTTCATAACTGATTGGTAGCCCTTAGGAAATAATAGTTAAATAATTGCAAAAACAAGTGGTATATTTGCTGTCTCTTTAAAAAAAATTCAGTGAAAATGTTTAATTAAAAAAGATCAATTAATTGACAACATATTTTTAAAATAACATTTAATTCACCTTAAAAATAAGGGGGAAGGACACATATGTAATATCTTAATCAATAAAAATATATTTAAAAAATAAGGGGGAAAACAAAAATTTTTCAAAGACTTGATGGTGAATTTAGCTCATGAACAGGAATGCATCTTCTTATTATATCATTGCCACACTATACCTATTTCATGTTTCTTTAAATAAAATTTTTTGTCATTGTAATAAAACACATATAAAATTTATCCATTTTGAGTGTGCAATTCAATGACATTTCGTACATTTACAATGTTGGGCAACCATCATAACTATCTAATTCCAGAACATTTTGTCATCCCAAAAGGAAACCCTGTACCCATTTAACATTCATTCCCCATTCTTCCCACACCCAGCAAATCTGCTTCCTGTCTCTGTGGACTTGCCTATTTCACACAAATGCCATCATGCAGTGTGTGGCCTTTTGTATCGGGCCTCTTTCATGAAGCATAATGTGCATATTTTAGTCTTGACAGTGAGCACCAATATTGTTTCGTTCACATTAGAATTCTAGGTTTTATTTCCTCTCTAAATTAGAGAATTTCCCCTAATTTCTGATATTTAGTACAGAACTTAAAATTTTTTCACAGGACTTCAACTTATAGCAGAATCTTGAAGATTGGTTTCCCTCTAGTTTTCAGAGCATATAACTTCATGCTTCCATTGGTAATATCACACTGGTTTTGTGTTTATGTCATTTATTATAACGCTTTTCTGCTTCAAGTTGCAGATGATATCTTGAGCAATAAGGGGTTTATTATCCTATATATTAAGAGCCTAACATGCAAATTGTCTCCTCGACTAGGAGTTTGACCAGGGGGCGGGGCCGGCTGGCCACACCCAGCCAGCAGCAGCAGGCAGCCAGGGGGAAGGGAGGCCCCAGCCAGCAGCCGGCAGCCACTAGGACCCTACCCTTGCACGAATTTTGTGCACTGGGCTTCTAGTTCCATAGAACCAAAAAAATCCAAAGGCAAGATGGTTCCAGAATCATTCAGCATGTCAGTGAGTTTCTTTTAACTGTCTGCTCTGCCATCCTCAGCTTATTGGAACCTCCACCCCATCCTTTGAATGGTGGCAAAATGGCTGCTGCAACTTCAAAGGTCACTTCCTCACAGAAGCTCATCCAGAGACAGAAAAGGACAGCTGTTCCTCTTGTGATGAATTTTCTTAGGGCACAAAACTTTCTCAAAATCTTCCCAGCAGATTCCCTTTTATGCCTCATTGACTAATGTTATGTCACAACATACAGGAGACTTTCCATGCCACCATTCACCCCCTGGACTGGCAGGACCCACCAAGGACATTGCCACCAAATGCCTCAGCATATTGAGATCCTGTTAGTAAGGAAGGCTTGGAAAATGATAAATTGATGGGCTGTCTACAGTGTCTGCTATAGCATTTGTGTTGGTTTTAATGATTTACTTTTCCAATCTAGTCATCTGAATGATTCCTTAAAATTGTATAGTGTAGGATATCAGATCTGAGAACTGTGGTTGACCAGACATTTATTGGAAGAGATTGTTATTACTGAACTCTCAAAACTCACATTTTATTTACCCTGATAGCTGTTTAACAGAAAATAATAGACAGTTGGCTTTATAAGAACATGAACTTGGCCCCGACCGGTTTGGCTCAGTGGATAGAGCATCGGCCTGTGGACTGAAGGGTCCCAGGTTCGATTCCAGTCAAGGGCATGTACCTTGGTTGCGGGCACACCCCAGTGAGGGGTGTGCAGGAGGCAGCTGATTGATGTTTCTCTCTCATCAACATTTCTAACTCTCTATCCTTCTTCCTTCCTCTCTGTAAAAAAAAATCAATAAAATACATTTTAAAAAAAGAACATGAACTTGCCAGAAACAAGACTAGAATTGCTATGCCATAGCAAAATGTGGTGAAGATGGCATCCCATCAAGAAGATATTTGAGAAGTTTCCAGATTTCATTTCACCCAATTCACTACTTTTGACAGGGACTAGAGTCCAAACCCACCAGTTAGTGTCATGTAGATAGAACCTTAATTGAACCAATAAATCTAGCAGTCCGTCAATTATGGCATCAGTCAAAGAGGGAGAAGAGCATAGATCAGTCCCAATTCAAAGGGAAGAAACAAAGCATACCCCAGAATGGGAGTTGTCCTCTTCCTCCTCATCCTGTGGGAAGAGGAAAACCTTAGGAAACCTGAGGAACTCTTTAGCCAAGAGAATAATGAGGCATAAATCCTGCCCGCTGATAGTGAGAAGCCTGGCTCAGGAAGGAACGCCATTAAGGAAAGGATCCTCTGGTTCCTGGAACAGTGATTAATGGTCCAAACACAACAGGACTGTGCGGCTTGGAAAGGGTTTGCACAGTTGGTTTCCACTCCTAGGGAGAGTGATTTGCGGAAACTGGAAACGATTTTGGTGACTATTATCGCTGTTTTGCCAGTTCCCTTTGGCCAGCAGCAGGCTCCAGGGGGAAGGGGAGTTGTTTATAACCTTTTCTCTCCAGTCTTAAGAACCTGAGACTCTTATCTGTGCAGTTGGTTATACTGGCTTCCCTCTAAAATGGGAGGATGGGTTGTTAATGTTATAATTTATGTAGTGCTTATCAACATACTTCAGCATGCAGATGGCTTCGGGCAAAGCACATCATTCTTATCAGAGACAATTCTCTTCAACTGTCATTTGTTGGTCTGGGATATTAATATGGGCAGAGCACTGTTGTCACACACTTGGAATGAGAATAACAAAAACTTGCAGACTGCCCTTTGGAAACTGAGCTTCTGTCACCTCTTCAGATGTCTGTCACATCTCTATCACTAAATTTTAAATCTCACATATTTCCCAGAACGCAGAAGAATTAAACAGGAAGACCAGTAACTCTTTAGGACTCACAGAGCCTTCCAACGAGGAATGCTGAACTTTTTTTTTTTAAGTCTAAAATAGAGACGTAGAGAAAGGGCAGAAATCCACTGATTATTCAGTAACCACTTGAACCACAAATAGATAAGCAAATTGGTGGCTGGAAGAATATACCACAATAAGTTGAGTTATAAAATCAAAATTTAAGAAATTTGGAAAGATATTTAAATCTTGCATAAGACTCAATCTATCTTTTCCTCCTAGAAATTCCCTCCCAACCAACTCAAGTTGTTGCCCTGAATTTGGAAAACAGGGAGAGCTGCTCTGAAAGCTGGGTGGGAAGCCCGCTGCCACTGGGTTCCAGTGAGCCCTCCACCTATGCTGTCAGTATGCACAGATTGTGAGCCCTGTCAAGCCAGGATATCACATAATTATGTCAAGCTGAAACGGACAAGAGGCTAAACACTTTGTTCTCTGCTTCCTAGAGAGAGCAGGGGAAAGGCTGGAATTGTTTCAGTCATCTTTCTCAGTGCCAATCTCTTTTTTAAAAGGATTTGAGTCTAAATAGCAGAGGTAAGAAATTAATGGCATTGGAAGGGGATGGAGGACATGTGGGAGGGAGACTTAACAGAAAATGCAGCCTTGGGAGTGTGCAACCTAAGATACTAGAATGACTGCCTTTTCTAACAGTTATTTAGATAAGGCTGATTTCCAATATAGAAACACATTTCCAGGGAGGATTGACCCCAGGTTGACCTCCATTTTTTACACCTTGAGCCTACACTTTGATCATCCAAGGAAATCCAGATCTCTCATAGACTTCAGTGGAGGGATCTGTGCATTTACGTCAAAATAATTACAGCATTTACCTTAGCGCTACATACACTCCACCACCACACCCCACAATGCTGGAAAGAGAAGGAGGGCCCTAACCGGTTTGGCTCAGTGGATAGAGCCTCGGCCTGCACACTGAAGGGTCCCAGGTTCGATTCCAGTCAAGGGCATGTACTTTGTTTGCGGGCACATTCTCAGTAGGGGGGGTGCAGGAGGCAGCTGATCATCGATGTTTCTAACTCTCTATCCCTCTCCCTCCCTCTCTGTAAAAAAAAATCAATAAAATACTAAAAAAAAAAAAAAGTAGGGAAGTACACAACTAGCCCAGATACACACATTCAAAGGATCAGAAACATACATAAAATGGTCTCTTGGGTCCAATTTAAAGAGAATTTTATTCCATTATGTAGTCCACTTAGAGATGGGAGATCTGGGCATACCTTTTTTACAATTTCCCACAAGCTTCCTTTACCCATTTTCACTGGTGTGTGTGTGTGTGTGTGCACGCACGCTCGCACACATATGTTTAGAGGAGCATGGCTAACCCCGGTCTATCAGAAGAAAAACCTCTTTATCCTTGGACCTCCAGTCTCTTCTTGCCCTCCCCCAGATCCCTCTGTCCTTTTCTCCCTTCTGCTCCTCCCTCCAGGTCCCATTCTTCTGGTTCAGCTCTGTGAGCTCCCTGCTGAAGGGGTGTCATCCTGGACAAGTCAGGGAGGGACAAGGGGAAGGAGACTGCACTTGGCCTGCCCTTAGAAAGCGGCATCTGCAAAATAAAAGAGCTTTCCGGAGGGTCAATCTGTGGGCAGTTCCTTATGCTCTCTCCATCTGTCCCACTACTGTTATTACTGCTACTACTGATGACTGTCCTTATCATTCCTATCAGATCCATTCCAGTCACTGTGCCAAGTAATGTACTTGAATTGTCTCCTTTAATTCTCACAGTTCCATATAAGCAGGTTCTGTTACTGTTCTTGTTATACATATGACGACATTGACGGTTAGAGGACTGAATTAACTTGCATGAGGCCACACAGCTGATAAAGGGCAGAGGTATAATAAGGATTCTGAGTGAGTCTAAAACTGAGGCTTCCCATATGGTGTGGGAAGAGAAGCTGGTTGGGGTTGGCCTCTGCAGATAAGATGTGTGAAATTGTTTTGTCGTGGTTAGCTTAAAGGATAGCCAATTTCCCTGCTTAAAACACTTCCTTGTCCCCTATTGTGCTTCGATGACATCCAAACTCTTTCATCTCACTTACAAAGGCCTTCATGATTGGACCCCTGCTTCCTCTCCAGCCTCATCGCTCAACACTCCCTGCCCTGTCCTCTGTGATCTAGCTAAATCTGGGCAAAATCTTCCTAGCAATCCGTTCACTGGAGGGACTTGCTAAATTTTGCGGTTTTGTGTGTGTGTGCAGTGCAATTTCCAGCCCTCCAAACAGAATATAAACTCCTAGAAAGCAAAGAACTTACTTGCCTTCAGTGAATAAACTCATCCATTGCTGCTCATTGCCACTGAGGGTGCAATGGGGTGAGGAACAAACATGTGATGAGCTACTCAGAGCTCTCTGAGTGACAGTCTGACACTCTCAGTGATGGAGGAAGTGACCTTTGCTAAGGCAGCACCTAGCGAGGCCTTTAACCCAGACGTGGAAGACTCAGGAGGAACAAATCATGGAGACTTTTAGGAAGAATTGGAGTTGGTCAGTAAAAAGCAGCAGTGGCCAGGGACAGGGCAGGGCTACAGGCTGAGGAATGGCACACAGCAAACTGGAGGTCAGGAAGTGCGTGGCTGGCTGCAAAAACTAAAGGAATTCTTGCGAGGCTGGAATTACCAGGGTAGACCTCTGGAGTGTGGAGCAATGAGGCTGGAAAGGTAGGGAGGGGCAGAGCATGGAAGTTCTCAAGCCAGAGTCTGCCCAGTAGACAATGGGACAATTTTAATATTAAAATGTCTTAAGCAGAGAAGTGACGCGACCAGGTCAGCCCTTTTGTTCTCTATTTCTTTTGCAGTTTTCTATAAGCTATTAAATACAAATCTCTTGGTGTAGACACGGGTGCTTAACAATGTAGCTAGATTTCTCAAGGAAGATTAAATTAGTAAATTTTTTCCTCAGCTCTAGGTAGAAAGAGGCCTGAAGTTTGCATCTGTCCCAGTGGAAGGGTCAAGAGAGGCTGCCAGAAGATGGGCATCTGCCTTCGGGTGAAAACAATTTACCCCGGAGGTGAAAACAATCAGCCCTTTTGTGTTTAGGTTCAGTAAAGAAAGCTGCAGGAACCAAGGCAGGCCCTGAGGACACTGGGTAAAATAATGGCCTTATGGTGGGTGCTCCTTAATCAACATTTTCAGTAGAGGTGCAGAGGAGCAGGAAGAGATCTGGGCCCTAAGGAGGACAGTATATTAATAACAACCGACACTTGTATAGAACTGATTATATGGCAGCCACTGTCCTAAGGACCCTACATTAGTTCAGTTCATCATAACAGTGACCCTGTGGCAGAGGGACCTTCATTATCCCCATTCTCCAGATATAGGAACTGATGCACAGTGAGGTTAAATAACTTGCCCAGGTCACCCAGCTGATGAGTAGCAATGCTGGGATTCAAGCCCTATACTTCCAGAGCCAACTATGCCCCTTAGACTCCCAGCCCAGGTTGTACTCTAGACAGCAGTTTCAAGGGAACTGGAGGCATTGCTACCCCTTCACTCTTCCCAGCCCAGCCCTGGCATTAGTTCCCTGACATAGCTGCCGTAGAAGAGTTCTAATTCCCTTCTAGAAGTGAGGCTGTGGTCCCAGCTCTGGGACAACCCACATCCTGAACTGGAGAAAAAGAAAAGCCTTTCCCAGTTTTATTGCTAAATAACTCACACCCCTCATTCCAGGTTCTCTTTCCAAATGTCACCTCCTCCTAGAAGCCTTCCCTAACTGCTTATCTAAAACACACAAACATACACACACTACTCTTTGTTCCTTGACCCTGCTTTATTTTATTTCACAATACCTAGTACTAGCTGAATTTACATGGTCTACCATTTACATAATTGGTTACTTTGTTCTTATCTGTTTCTCCTATTGAAATAGTATCATTATATGAATAATATATATTTATATGTATAGATTATTACATATAAATTATATATCCTATATAATAAAAGGGTAATATGCAAATTGACCCTAACAGCAGAACCACTGGGAATGACTGGTCACTATGACACACACTGACCACCAGGGGGCAGACACTCAATGCAGGAGCTTCCCCCTGGTGGTCAGTGCACTC
>NW_006285480.1:500720-506604 GCF_000327345.1 Myotis davidii
AATTGCACGCCCCGCCTCACTGCCCCCCACCCCGGACTGTCCTGCCCCCAATCAGCCCCTAACACCTCGATCAGGGCTAGGTCTGGCCGGCCAACAGCCCACGGCCCCTCCTCCCTGCTGGCCTACCCCAGGGGACCCCAATTTGGGCGGACTGACCAGACCCCACCTGTGTACTAATTCATGCCCTGAACCTCTAGTATATATATATATATATAAATGCCATAATTGCAGGGACTTGGTCTTTCACTATTGTAATCCTAGTTCCTAGAACATTGTCTGACAACAAAAGGGGCCACTCAAGAAATATTTTTTTAATTGATTAAGTAATTGAAAGGCAAGTAAAATTATATTGATCAACTTCCCAGCCTCACCTCTGCTAGGACTGCTTTTCTCCATGGAAGCCTGAGTCTTCTCCCTTCTCACCTCTTTTTCTTCTACTTCCACTTCTACAAGCTCTGCTGAGCAAAAAGCAACCCCCCCAAAAATAAGCCATAAGCTTATTTGCAGTTCCTCCTACTTAATGTTCCTCCTCACCCTCTGTTCTGTGAGTCTGTGCGGCTTCCTCGGACTGGCTTCTTTCTCTGTGAGGAGAGGAGAGCCATGTCTATCTCGGCTCTGACGGTTTCTGTGACAGCCTGCATATTGCGGTGAAGTGACTGCGAACACTTGGCAGACTCTCCATCCTCGTGTAGTGAGCTCTGTGATTCCAGCACCACAATGTGGGACAATGAACTCTGTTATCTGTAGTCTGTCCAGCTCATTGTTAGGAGTTTCTCTGACACTATCAGGAGACATGGTGAGGACACAAATGAGTGCAAACCCCATAGTGATTGGAATTCTTCTGACCTTTGTGAGAACTCAAACTTGTGTGGGATCTGCCTGCAGGAAGACTCCATGTCTTATGTTGAAAGTAAGGCAACTTCCCTGGGCAGGAGGGGACTCTGCTTCCTCCCCCTGCTGCCCACTTCAAATCCAGCTCTCTGTCAGCTGTCTTCTCACTTTCACCCCAAACAAAATCACAGGAGGCAAAACAAGGTAAGAAAGGTTAGCCAGCTGGATTTTGGCCATAAAAAAAAACCCAGTGCAAAGTTCTAAAATAAGGGAGGCATGCTTTTCAAATTGTCCTTGTTTTTCTCATTCTGGACTCTCCTACAACCAATTTTGCTCACTTAAAGTGGAAAAACAGCAGGGCGCATTATCTTCATGTAACTACGGAAACAAAAAGATGGTCCCTAGAAGAAAATCATTCCAACAGAAGAATCTAACTTGGAGATGTTTCTTCAAGAACAATCAACATCTGAGCATTTGGAAAGCATAGCCACGCCTGGGCAGGGTAGCTCAGTTGGTTAGAGCCGTGGTCAGCAAACCGCGGCTCGCGAGCCACATAAGGCTCTTTGGCCCCTTCAGTGTGGCACTTCCACAAAATACCACGTGTGGGCACGCATGGACAGTGCGATTGAAACTTCGTGGCCCATGCGCAGAAGTTGGTATTTTGTGGAAGAGCCAATATTTTGTGGAAGAGCCACACTCAAGGGTCCAAAGAGCCGCATGTGGCTTGCGAGCCACAGTTTGAGCATTGTGCCCATATGCTAAGGTTGCAGATTCAATCTCCAGTCAGGGCACATACAAGAAACAACCAACAAATGCATAAATAAGTAGAACAACAAATCTCTCTCTCTCTCCTCTCTCTCTCTCTCTCTCATCAATTAAAGTTTTTTTTTAAGAAATCATAGTTAATATTCAGTAACATGTCCGAATAATTACCTATAACACATGCAATTACTGGGTTTCCATAAATCACTGAACATTTTAGGTAAATAAAGTGTTAAGTTACATTTTTATTTCTATCTGAAATGTCTTAGGCCAGAATTAACTTATTTATTCCCTCAGATCATCACTTCAAATTCTTATTGTGTACTTGAAGAATATATTTTATTTGATTACCTATGTTTCAAAAGATATTCTTAAGTATTGAAGACATTTGGCCATGTTGCCTTTCAATTTTATTTTTCTTTATCCACAAAATTCCCTTTTCTCCACAATAAACTTCTCCTCACCAACAATATTTACTGGTCACCACTGCATACAGTGTGTGTATGGAGCACGTCATCTGGAATGCCAACTGTTCAGGCCAGTGCACCATGGGAGCTTCAGTGTGAAGTGCTGGGTTTACTTGGTTTGTGTCTCAAAATACCTTCTTTCTATTCATTGTATCACACGCTTGGATTGTTCCCAAAGTTTTAGCATGTTTCTAGTCTGGCATCCTTTTTCCATTTCCACAGCTTTTTAAAATAATGCAACAGGGACTCCATTAAGAAATATTTAAATTGTCAACGTCCTTTTAAAATGTGTATTTTCAAAATGAAGTAAATGTTAAGTAATTTTATTCATTCAAATCCAAAATATAGAAGTTTCTTCACATTACATCTTTGAAATATCAGCATTCCACAAAAATATTTTTGTCTGAGAACTTATACACCTGGGACTAATTTAGATATAGCAATAACTTTCAGCTTTTCTCCTAAACTCATAGCACTCTAGGCATGGAACTAGCAGCCTAGTTCCATTCAAGACAAAACAGAATAATCATATTGTTCAATCTCAGATTTTTTTCATCCTGAATATCATTTGCCAGCAAGATGTGAAAAGGGAAAGGATGCAAACCATGCTGAGGGTTGCAATCTACCTTTCATTTTACAACCAACTGATACAAATAGATGACATCTGATTCACCTGCCACCCTAATTTCTGGCACATACCCTATACCAGCTGCTCACTGCTGATTTTGGTAAGTGTATCGATGAGCTTTGTATTCCCAGAGTTGAGGATTCAATATGGCTCCAGCAGCAAAGGTATCTGGGAAATGCTGGACTCAACTCTCTGTAGCCTCAACTCTCTGTAGTCTTGACTGATTGGAATGCCACTGAAGATAAATGTCAAACCCCCAGAAAGGAGGTTAATGAATGTATAGACTGTGCTAACTGCATGATATTATCTTTTAACTTAGAAATGCATTATTCTTTGTGATGGTCTCCGTGACTACCCACCTCAAGGTTTTACTCTTAACTTCCTATAAAAAGAGACTGTCCTGGGAGGGTATGGATTCTTCCTGGTCTGCCACACTGAGAGCAGCTGCTTTGTCCCTGTATATAAGTTTGTCCTATTACCATAAAGCAGTTCTTTGGAATCGATCCTAAATTTAGACTTTTGGGGCTTTCCCCCAACAGGATATGCAGAAATATGAATGACTGCCTAACCACACTTTAGATATGACCTCTTTAAAAATCTGATTGGTAAACTTTTAAAAACTAATGGTGATTATAGACCAATCCTTCTGAAAATAAAACCGCTTCGAGTTTTGGCAGGAGGAAGGTATTTTAAATAAGGAAAACAAAAACTAAGGAAGATAACAGACAAAACAAGAGATTTTTGCTTGCTATGTTTAAAACAAGTTTGATTTTATCCTTTTGTACTACTTGAGATTCTTTTTTATCATATTCATGTATTACCAGGTTAAAAAATAATTAAAACATTTTAAATTGATCATTTGTCTTAATTGTTTTGTTCAAGGTAGCAAACTGGAGCACTTGTCAAAAATAGCCAAAAAGAAGATGCTACTGGTGCAACCGAGGCCAGCACTGCCTTGGCTGTAAGATCTGTTTCATTGGAAACCTCCCTTGGGTCATCTTGTTACCCCGCTATTGTCCCAGGCACCCCACCCCCTCGCAGTCCTCAGTATCCAGCCCAGATCTCCTTGTAACTCTCAGCTGTCAACTAATCCCTGTTAAGGTGCTCAATTTTTTAAATATATACACATAGTTTGAAAGCAATGGTTAACTCCAGAGCCCTCTCTAAATGGATATAATGAGGGCTGTGCCCTGGTTGAGGAGGCTTTCAGGGGGAAGAGCAGAAGTTAGAGCAAAAGGCACCAGAGGAAAGGAGAAAACATCGGCAAATTCTAGAAACGTTTTTACCCGTCATTCCAAGACAGAGGGGAAGGGAAAGAAAAATAAAACTTTCATCTTTTTTTTTGCACGTTCATAAATATTCTACATCCCGTATTCTCATTTGTCTCTTCATCTGTAACCGCTGTGAATTGTACACTTCTGTGTTTTGTTTTGTTTTGTTGAGGTGCAGTTAAACTTTTAAGCTTAAGTGTAACAGAACTGATAAATAGAAAGGCAAGAGTAAATATGACTTGAGAAGCCTACTTGTGACCAAGGAGCTCAACTTTTGTTTTGAAGCTTTACTAATATACCAGAGCATTGTAGATATATATATTTTTTTACATCTATTGTTTAAAATAGATTATTAAAATGGGGCAGGGAACTTTCTCTTTTTCCCTGCAAGAATGTTACATATTGTATAGATAACTGAGTGACATTTCATACCATGTATATATAGAGATGTTCTATAAGTGTGAGAAAGTATATGCTTTAATAGACTACTGTAATTATAAGATATTTTTAATTAAATATTTTTTGTAAATATAAAAAAACAACAACTCCTTAGTCTCATATTGTGTGATTCAGAAGCATGGCAAGGAATGTGAGTGGACTTCTTTGTGTGTCAAAATAGAACAGACAATAAATAGAATTTGTTTAATTAGTCAATAGCATGCTATGTGTCAGTCTAGAAGTCAAGGCTACTAGCTAGCTAGCTAGCTAGCACTGATCCTCCCAGAAGTAAGTTATCTCAATAATAGATCCAATATTGCTCACCCTAGATGGCAAAAAAAAGTTTGTCAACCACTGGTGGCTAATCCCCCAAATGGAAGCATTTATATTGTATGCGTGTCCTCCTATATTGTTCACCACTATTCTCAAAGGAAAATTCTACTGAAAATGCTGTTATTCTTCAAATGTGTAATTGAAAAATCATGAAAAAAAGTTATTTTAATACCCCCTTGTTTCTGAAGTCTGTGTTCTGACCTGTGGCCATAAACATACTATAGTATTCATTTAGAAACACTATTGGCTGATCATAACAGTGTTTTTACCTGCTGTCCTTAATGCTTAATAAGTCATCAGAATGGATTGAAAGGCGTCTCAGAAACAGGGTTCCTAGGTTCTATTTCCTGCTCCACCTCTAATGAAGTCTGAGATGTTAAACTACTCAGTTATCCCCTCTACGCCCTGGTTTTCCCATCGAAGAAATAAGCTAGGGTCCCTTGCAGCCCTAACCTGCTGTGTCATCCGGCACATCTAATTGCCTTTCTTCTCCTTTGCCTGGTGGAAATGGGCTGATGAAGTAAGTGTGCCCTCTGTCTGCTTACTTCCCTACATCTACCATTGTGTGTAAGATTGTTAGTGAACTCTGTGTTCAAGAATGATTCATAGTTACTATTCATGAAACTCTTCAATAATTTAGCTATTATAACTTTAGAAAGCACAACACTTCATCATAAAAATGTTAGTTAATATCTCCATTCTTCGAAATATTTTCTTTATGTCCATACATACTCTTATCAGTCTCAAAAGTAAAAAACAAACATTGTTTAATCAATCATACATCTAATTATTTACTGACTAATATTTAGATTTTGTTTTTAAAGGAAACAAAAATAATCAAGACAATTAAAAATAATCATTTTTCAAATTACTATGGAAAGCAATGACTCAAATAACGCTGCCCAGACCCCAAAATGAATTTGCATGCAGGTCTACCTCATCTTATTGTACTTCAATGTATTGCTCTTCCCAGATATTACATTTTGTTTTTTGTGCTTTTTATTTTTTATAAATTGAAGGTTAGTGGCACTCCTGGCATGAAGCAAGTCTCTTGGCACCATTTTTCCAATATGCTCGGACAATGTTTAGCATTTTTAGCAATAGAGTATTTTTTAGTTAAAGTATGTACTTTTTTTAAAGAAATAATGCTATTT
>NW_006285480.1:506705-507009 GCF_000327345.1 Myotis davidii
TTAGTCAATAGCATGATATGTGTCAGTCTAGAAGTCAAGGCTACTAGCTAGCTAGCTAGCTAGATAGATAGATAGATAGGGCAAAGTCCCATGCTAGAGAAGTTCATATGCTCATGTGGAAGTAGACACATAAATATATTATTGCAGTTCCATGGGATAAATGGCTAAAATGGAGGTATGTACAAAATGCCATGGAATCCCCAAAGAGGTTGTGTCCTTGAAGGATTTTAAACAGGAAATCCATGTAGTCATAAATACCTCTCTGGCAGCACCATGGAAGAGTAGAAACCAGGAGACCAGAGGG
>NW_006285480.1:507404-510565 GCF_000327345.1 Myotis davidii
TCGAATTATTTTCTTTATGTCCATACATACTCTTATCAGTCTCAAAAGTAAAAAACAAACATTGTTTAATCAATCATACATCTAATTATTTACTGACTAATATTTAGATTTTGTTTTTAAAGGAAACAAAAATAATCAAGACAATTAAAAATAATCATTTTTCAAATTACTATGGAAAGCAATGACTCAAATAACGCTGCCCAGACCCCAAAATGAATTTGCATGCAGGTCTACCTCATCTTATTGTACTTCAATGTATTGCTCTTCCCAGATATTACATTTTGTTTTTTGTGCTTTTTATTTTTTATAAATTGAAGGTTAGTGGCACTCCTGGCATGAAGCAAGTCTCTTGGCACCATTTTTCCAATATGCTCGGACAATGTTTAGCATTTTTAGCAATAGAGTATTTTTTAGTTAAAGTATGTACATTTTTTAAAGAAATAATGCTATTTCACACTTAATAGACTCCCGTATAGTGTAATCATAATTTTTATGTGCACTGGGAAACTGAGAAATGCGTATGACTTGCTTTATTGCAATTATCCACTTTATTGTAGTGGTCTGGAACCCAACATGCAATATCTTCAAGATATGCCTGCATAAGAAAATTTGCTTTAACATGATAAAAAGCAAGAAGGATGCCGGTATTAACACATACCTCCCCTATTCAAACACACCAGGCTTTATAAAGAAAATCTGTAGTACATGAACATTATTATTTCCCAAACTCCATTCCACGGCTTAGAAACATAATAGAAAGCTTTCCCCCTTTTCTATTTATGTTTTCAGTGATGATTTTAAACTCCTTAGCTACTTAAACTAACATGAAAATTCCAGGTTCCACTTTAGGTTTATAATCTTTATGTGAAATTAAACCAGAAGTTCTTCTTTTCCTTTATGGTATTTTGTTTCTCAGGTTTACTTACTGTAGCCAAAAAAATTTTTAAAAAGCTAAATAAAAATTAAATTTCAACAATATTAGAGACATCCTTTTCCCCCTGTAACATAGTGTTCACCAAGACTGTGCATTTTAGAGGAAATGTCCTATCGTTTACTTTTTCCTGGGTTTGGGGTGAGCAATTACCTTCCACTCTATTTGTTTTGCCTTCTCCTAATTCAGCTAAATAACCAGGAAACATGGAAAGAGTTTATTTTTGAGTAATTAAATAGAACAATGAAGAGAATTTTTAAGCTTTCTGACTCCAGTTCTTAATGTAGAAGGAACAGGGACTTGCAGGATCCAAAGTACATGAGGAGTTGTTTTTGGCTTAGAAATTATTGTTTTTATGCTGAAAATGATTCAATTTAACAACTTCCCTCCAATATTATCATTGAATTTAGATAAAGAGAGAAGGGGGAAATCACGTAGAACATGTACATGAACAACTGGGAATGTTGCCTCTGATTGTTTGAAATGTGACCTTTGTTCTCATACAGAAAGCCCTCCCCCCCCCCCATTTTTTTTCAATTGGAAGGGATCCTGAAAGGACATACAGTAGAACTTTGGAAACCACTGGACCCAAAAATCTGATCAAGATCTGACATCAGTTTTCAGAAAGTACAGAGACAGAGGAGCCAGGTGAACAACCTGGGACACAATCAATAGCAAAATCCAAACTGTGAGAAACTCTATAGGAAAAGCCATCCAGTTTTTTAAGAGAGGGAAAATAAATGGGAGAAGGAATTCATATTTTAAAAGACATTTAAGAGACATGCCAAGGTTGCAATTTGAGTATCTTATTTTAGATCATGATTCAAATAAACCATAAAAATGTTGAGACACTTGTGAAAATTTGTACCCTCACTGGTTATTTTATTATTAAGGACTATTAGTAATTTTTGTGTGACCGTGGTATTGACATTATTTAAAAGAAAGAATTCTTACTTTCAGATTAATACCCTAGAATGACAAGATATGCTTCAAAGAATCTGGGGGAGAAGGAGTGTGTAGGCAGATAGGTATGTGTGATTCAAAAGGATCCATGAATTAATAAAAAATGTTAAAACCAAATAAGAACATAAAAGTTCATTATTCTGCTCTTTTTATTTTTGTATATGTTTGAAATTTTCAATAACAAAAAGTTTTAAAAAGGCATGGTCTTGGGAGGATGATGAACAGCCCAAGTTCAAACACAAAGATTTGAAATCAAATGGAATAAGTGCATGCCTATACCTCCACTATTCCACTCCATGGTATTTAGACAACTGAAGTTCTGGGAGGCTGAATTACACTCTAAAAGGTTTTTAAACTCTCAGTCTACTGCCTTCTAATATTTAAAAATTATTGACGCCTAAGAGAAATAACACAAGGTACATTTAATGAGGAAGTGGGAAAGTAAACTGACTGCAATGACTATAGATATCACTTTTTATGTTTTGTTGTTCTTATGAAATATCTAAGGCACATACAATAAATAGGTTTATAGGAATAGTTCACACATAAACTACAATGTGTGTTGTTGAAAACTGGAAGTGATAAAAATACCCATCAGTGGAAGAATGGTTTAAACAAAGTGTGGAGAATGCACTCAATGTGCAAATGTGAAAATGAATAAACTAGACATAAATGTGTATAGTTTTCCAAAACATAATGTGGAACAGGAAAAAAAGCAAGTACTATAGAACAAGGCAGTAGGATAGATGACAAAGACACGAACAGAAAAATTGAACTCTAAATACTGGGGAGGAAGTGCAAGTGGAAATAATACATAGGGTGTGCAAGTGTGCCCATGATCTTTTCTTTCTAAAGCTGAGTGGTAGGTGCATGAATGTTTGTTATATTACCTGGCCTTTTTTGTATCCCTGAAAATCTATTCTAATAAAAGGGTAATATGCTAATTAGACCGGATGTCTTCTGGACAAAGCCACGGTGGCAGGGGCTGAGGCAGAGGCAGTTAGGGGCGTTCAGACTGGCAGGAGAAGGCAGTTAGGGGACCATCAGGCCAGCAGTGGGAGAAGTTAGGAGGCGATCAAGCCAGCAGACAGAGGTGGTTAGGGGCAATCAGGCAGGCAGGCAGGCGAGTGGTTAGGAACCAGCGGTCCCAAATTGTAAGAGGGATGTCCGACTGCCGGGATCAGGCCTAAACTGGCAGTCAGACATCCCCTGAGGGGTCCTGTATTGGAGAGGGTGCAGGCCAGGCTGAGGGGACCCCCCTCCCCAA
>NW_006285480.1:511591-519231 GCF_000327345.1 Myotis davidii
ACGCCTGAGGGCTCCCAGTATGTGAGAGGGGGCAGGCTGGGCCGAGGGACACCCCCCCCACACACACACACACACACAGTGCACGAATTTCGTGCACTGAGCCCCTAGTTTAATAATAAGACAAAAGAAAAAAATGAACAAAATGCCTATTAGCCAGTTCCAGTGATGGGCCTGGGTGGCAGGAAAGACGCTGCTGCCAGCCAGCTTGTCACTCAATTTTTCACTCATCAGATAGAGTTTATCTTATTTTTTAGAGTGTTAGTGATATTTTAAAAATTGAAAGCAGTTTTCTGGAAGGCAAAACTCCATTTTCAGAGTAACACGACTTCCCTGGACTTTTTTATTTTATGTGTAGAAAAAGTAGTAAAGAACTTGTGAGGGGATTAATCTACTCATCTAAATGTTAAGACCTGGAGAGAAAATATTAGCAGAATACCTTCAGAATCTCAGATGTGAGGTATTAAAGTTAAATGCCCAAGGAAGTATGTTTAGACAATATCTCTATTTACTTTTAAAGGATTTGAAAAAAAAGGAGATTTAGAATCTTAGCTGGTATCTAGTTAGAACTCGGGTTTTCCTCTCAACCCCTGTTCTAAGAAGATTGTAAGTTTCTGATAGGTGTCCCAGAGAGCAATTGTGAAAACTGACCAAAAAGACAGTGTAGCAGCGCCACCTACTGAACCCGCAATAACTTTACACGGAAACTTGGGAAGTGTCCCAAGGTAAAGAGAAGGCAGGCTGAAGTGAAGTATAACATATAAAAACACAATGCCTCAGAAAACGTCTATAAATGACATATTTATTTTATACTTTAACACTAGTAAAGTAGTAAAGTGGAACATGTAACAGCAATGCTGTAAAAGTATTTCAAACGGTGAGGTTTTCTTTTGTTAATTACTAATTACTCTACTATTACATTAAGATGTCTTTGATTTCTGAACAGTGTGGTATAAAGTGGGATTTAAGGTGCTAGGGCAGTGGTTCTCAACCTTGGCTGCACATTAGAATCACTTGGGAATCTTTTTAAAATCCTGATTTCTGGGCCTCATCCTCCGGAAATTCTTTCTTTGTTACTAATGTTGTGGTCCCACCCCATATCAAAGAAACAGAATTTCCGGAGGATGAGGCCTAGAAATCAGGATTTTAAAAAGATTCCCAGGTGATTCTAATGTGCAGCCAAGGTTGAGAACCACTGTGCTAGGGAGAGGTGTGCTGGGAAAGACGTACCAATAACAATCAGCCTCGGGGGAGAGGGGCAGGGAGGAGCCCCGGTGTTAGAGTTCGCCTAGTTCTCTGGTGTAATTTCTCCCAACGCGGCTGGTTTCAAGATGGTGCCCTCTGAACACCACCAGACTCCAACTCACCACCAGGTCCTGACTTTACGGCTAAGCAGGTATGAAAACGCAAATCTGTCACTTCTCCAAACATTAATTTTTCCATGTCTGAAAAGGATGGCAAATCACCCTAAGATGTTTTTCAGCTTAAATCATAAAATTCTAAAGCAAGGGAAGTTTGCTCGGTAAATGAAGCCTGGGAGAGCAGCAGCAGCACTTGAAGTTAAGGGCTCTGTGAGGTTACCTCCTCCCCGGGGCCTGAGCCATGCTTGGAAAGCATTCTTGTCTCTGTGGAGAGGGTAACAGAGGCTGCTCTATTTTCTCCCATTCTGTGGGTTGTCTTTTCACTCTTTGGACAGTGTATTTGAATGCCCAAAAGAATAGCACATATTTTTGAGACCTTAACAAACAATATGTGGACCACAACCAGTTCCAACTACATTGTTATGCCATAGGGCAGTGGTTCTCAACCTGTGGGTCGCGACCCCTTTGGGGGTCGAGCAACCCTTTCACAGGGGTTGCCTAAGACCATCGGAAAACACATATATAATTACATATTGTTTTTGTGATTAATCTCTATGCTTTAATTATGTTCAATTTGTAACAATGAAATTGGGGGTCACCACAACATGAGGGACTGTATTAAAGGGTCGCGGCATTAGGAAGGTTGAGAACCACTGCCATAGGGTTTTTGATTTAATAAGAATATTGTTTTTACATGCTCGAGAGAGAAAATGGTGGACAAATTGGCAGACCTGTTATGCATCTCCTCCCAGAGCCAGGCTGGAAATACAACTAAATTGGAGAACATTCCATCCACATGGAACTACCAACTGAGGTCCAGCTGAAGAGGAGACATATCAAGGAAGGACGGAAAACACCTGGAGACTGGTAGGAAGGGAGAGATTATGAGAGGAGTTGACCCAGCTCCCAGGAGTGGCAGGCCAGCAGGCGGAGAGTGAGGAGGGAGCGCTGGGCTACGGGAGGGTCTGTTCCCTCAGAAGGTAGAGGCCCACAACCCAGGCCTGGCTCCACAGCCCAGAGCACCAAAGCCAAGACCAGCAGCCCACATAACATCTGGCATGAAAGGTGGCAGAGGTGCTGGCCATAGCAAAGTCTGGAGCAGGTAGACCAGACCGGAGCTGGTTAGAGACACAGACTGGAAGTGCCCAAGGAGAGGATGGGGTGGGAAGCATTGCAGGGAGACATGGAAAAGCAGCAGCCAGAAGTATTAGGTCATAGGCTCCCAAACCAAAACCGCCATTTTTCCTGAGAGGAGCTAGCCACTCTCATAGCCTCAGGCTAGGAAAAGGAAAAAAAAACCACCCTACTCTAGGTGATACAGCCAGCCCCACCCACAGCAGCCCTGCCTGCCACACCCTGATTTTGACCTTTTCAGAAGAAACAAAAGCAGAGGCCAAGCCTAAGGGTTTGAACAGTCTCAGGAGCTGCAATGACTAGAATGGGGGAGTGGCCATCTATCCACTCTCCTGGGAACCATACTGGTGTTTTCCCTGCACAGGAGAGCTAATAAAAACTCTAGGATTACAGCCAGCCCAATGGGTCTCCATACAAGGATCTCTGTCCAGCTTAGGGCAGAGTAATATTTTTGGCCACTCGCAGAGGAGTAACTCTGCAGCAGAAAACATACTCATTACATTCCCTGAGAGCTAAATAGGAGCTCTATCACTTAAAACTTTCAGAAACAGACTTTTGAGTGACAGCTGGCTACCAGGCAAAGGTGGCAGAAGTGGAGCCCAGGGAACCTGGGGAAGGTTGCTGACCCTGCCTGGGCCCCATGCTGCTAACAAACCTACGTTAGAGGGCAGATTGGCCCCTCCTGCTGTAGCCAAGGCCTGTGGAGACTGATACAAATGGTGGATTGGTGGATCACTTGGAACTTCAAACTTTGCTGAAAACCAAAGGAGAACTATTCCTGACCGTGGCTAGCACCTAAGTGCCTCACAGGAAGCCCAGAATTGGCAGACAGAGCAGAAGAGTAGGATCTAAAAGGAACTCCCATGAGGTGCCAAACTCTGCTGAAATTAACACCACTTCACTTGTCTTTTCTCCTTTTTTTCTTTTCTCTTTTTCTTACCTTTTTTATTCTCTTACCCTTTTTATTTTTCTCTTTTCTTTCTTTATTCCCTTTTTAAAATGTATCTTCTCTTTCTCTTTATTGATTTATTATTCTAGTCTCTGTTGTTTCATTCATATAACTAATTTTACTCTTCCCTTTTCCTACTTAATTTTTTTTTCACTACTGCATTTTTTTTGTCTTTCTTTCTCTCTTTTCTTTTTCTCCTGCATTTTCATCTTTTTTACTTTTCTTATTTTAGGTCCATCTACTTTCTCCACTATTATCCTTTACAATTTTTTTCTTCTTTTCTCTTCATTGTTTTGTTTTCTTTTCAACCTTCTTTATTTTAAACTTATTCCCCTAATTATTTATTCCTATTTTCTTTATTTCAGCTCTGCATGTACATATGCCTTTCTCCCCCTTTTCTGTTGTTTTTGGTTAGTGCTTTTTGGTCTCTTTATTTTGTATTCTCCTTGTATTTATTTATTTATTTACTTATTTATATCATTCTTGCTCTCTTTCCACTTTGCTAATTCTCTCTTCTCTGGTGGTTCCTTTTGTTGGGTGTCATGGTTTGTTGTGTTGTATTTAGTTCTGTTTAGTCAACATCTCCATAGCTCACATGACATGGTCATGGATGAGCCATATAGTCAGCTAGCCTGAAAGGAAACCTTATCCACAAACAGGATAATAACATTCAAGATCCATCCATGAACAGGACAATAATATACAACCACAACAGGAGAACACAAATAACTCAAGTAAGGGGCTTTCCTAGAGCACCCTGCTCAGGAGAGCTAAGAGACTACTACATCACTGGGTCCCACAAAACACCTACTACATACAACCACCCCCACAAAGTCTGGGAGGCATAGCAGTTTGATCTAATACATAGAAACAAAAATGAAGGGACAGCAAAAATGGGGAGGCAAAGAAACAACCCTCCAATGAAAGAAAAGGAGGAATCACCAGAAAATGAACCGAATGTAATGAAGGCAAGCAATTTGTCAGATAAAGAATTCAGAATAATGGTATAAGGGTGCTCAAACAATTCAGTGAGAACTACAAGCAACTTAATGAGAATTATAAGGGACTTAATGAGACCTACAATAACTTGAAAAGAGAGGTTGAAACATTAAATAAGGATCAATTGGAAATGGGGAATGGAATAGCTGAAATAACACTCTGGAAGGATTCAGTAATAGACTAGAAGAAGCTGAGGACTTAATCAGTGAATTAGAAAACAAGGTAGAAAAAAACACCCATTCAAAGCAGGAAATGGAAAAAAATTAAAAAGCAGGAGCAGAGACTAAGGGACCTTTTGGGTAATATAAAATGTAATTAGGAAGAGCAGATTTCTGAAAAAAGGAACAAAGAACACGTTTGAAGAAATAATGGCAGAAAATTTATCTCACCTGGTGAAGAAAAAGTCACTCAAGTTCAGGAAAGAGCCACAATAAAGATGAACCACAAAAGACACACATAGGCAAATAATAATTAAAATGGCAAACATTAAAAACAAAGAAAGAATCTTAAAGGCTGCAAGAGAGAGAGAGTTACCTACAAGGATCTCTCATTAGACTATCAGCTGTTTTCTCAACAGAAACAAATCAGGCCAGAAGGGAGTGGCATGGAGTAATGAAAACCAAGGAACTGAATTCAAGAATACTCTATCTAGCAAGGCTATCATTCAAAATTGAAGGTGAAATCAGAGCTTCATAGACAGAAGGGACTGTTGTAGAAGAAGAAATAAAAAGAGATGGAGGAACACAGGCATAAAGAATAAAAATAGCAACAAACAAGTACCTATCAATAATAACCTTACATGTAAATGGCTTAAATTCTCCAATCAAAAGACTTAGGGTAACTGAATGGATAAGGAAACATAACCCATATATATGCTGTGTAAAAAAGACCCTCCTCAGAACAAAAGACACACAGAATGAAAGTGAAGGGATGGGGAAAAAATTTTCCAGGCAATTGGAAATGAAAAAAAAAAAAATTGGGGTAGCAATACTAATATCTGACAAAATATACTTCAAAGAGAACACCATAACAAGAAATAATGAAGGCCACTTCATAATACTAAAGGGATTGATACAGTAAGAGGATATAATTCTGGTAAACATATATGCACCCAATACAGAAACATCCAAATATATTTTTAAAATTCTGGAGAATTTTAAGGGAGAGATCAACAACAATACAATCAGGGTTGGGGGACTTTAACACCCCACTGACATCACTGGATAGATCTTCTAGATAAAAAAAATCAACAAGGAAATAGCATCCTAAAAAACACACTAGGGGAACAACCAAGATGGCGGCATACGTAAGCACTTGTACTTGCTGCCTCTCACAACCACATCAAAACTACAACTAAAAGACAAAACAAATATCATCCAGAACCACGGAAAAGCTGGCTGAGTGGAAGTTCTACAACTAGAAGGAAAGAAAAAAGTGCATTGAGACTGGTAGGAGGTGCAGAGGTGCAAAGGTGTGGAGGCGTGCATGAAAAGGGCTGGCAACTGGGTGCACTGTTGTTTTTTTCAATCAGGAGGGAGATACAAGCTCCCAACTGCTCTGAACTCCAGTTCCAGGCGAGACTCTGGGGACCCAGACTCCTACAGGGAGAATCGGGACTGTCTGGCATCCGGCGGAACACAAGGGCAGCTTGCTCTCAGAGGTGGTCACAGCGATCATTGTTTCTGCACGGGGCTGCGGGACACAGAGACCCAGGGACCTCTCCAGGGCAGGGCTGACTGGCAGCCATTGCTGTTTGATTATATCAATTGATGCAGAAAAAGCATTTGACAAAATCCATAACCCTTTTTGATTAAAAACTCTTAGCAAAGTGAGAATAGAGGGATCATACCTCAACATAATGAAATCCAACATCATACTCAATGGACAAAAACTAAAATAATTTCCCCTAAGAACAGGAACAAGACAGGGATGCCCCACTTTCACCACTCTTGTTCAACATAGTACTGGAAGTGCTAGCCATAGAGATGAGACAAGGAGAAAAAAAAAAGGCATATAAATTGGAAAGGAGAGTGTAAAACTGTCATTATTCACAGATGACATGATATTACACATAGAAAACCCTACAGCCTCCACCAAATACTACTAGATTTAATAAATGAATTGGGCAATGTAGCAGGATACAAAATTAACACCTAGAAATCTATGGCATTTTTATACACCTATAATGAACTCTTAGAAAGAGCAACTAAAATATAATCCCAATTATCATTGCAACAAAAAAATTAAGATACTTAGGAATAAACTTAACCAAGGAAGTAAAAGACCTGTACTAGGAAAACTACAGGATGTTGAAAAAGAGATAGAGGACAATATACACAAGTGGAAGACTATACCACGTTCATGAATTGGGTAGAATGAACATCAAAATGTCCATACTACACAAAACAATCTATAGATTCAATGCAATCCCTATTAAAATACCAACAGCATATTTTATAGACCTAGAACAAACTCTCCAAAAATGTATATGGAACCAAAAAAAGATTCCAAATAGCCTCAGCAATCTTGAGAAAGAAGAACAAAGTTAGAGGAATCACAATGCCTGATATCAAGCTATACTACAATGTCACTGTACTCGAAACAGCCTGGTACTGGCACAAGAACAGGCATATACATCAATGGAACAGAACTCAGAACCCAGAAATTGACCCAAACCATTATGCTCAATTAATACCTGACAAAGGAGGCAAGAACATACAATGGAGTCAAGACAGTCTCTTCAATAAATGGTGTTGGGAAAATTGGACAGGTACATGCAAAAAAATGAAACTAGACCACCAACTTATACCATACACAAGAATAAATCAAAATAGAAAAAAGACTGAAATGTAGGTCACGAAACAATAAAAATCTTAGAAGAAACCATATGCAGCAAAATCTCAGACATCTCTCATAGCAATATGTTTACTGATAACAGCTACTAAAGCAAAGAAAACAAAGGAGAAAATAAACAAATGGACTACATCAAAATAAAAAGCTTCTGCACAGCAAAAGAAACCATCATCAAAATTAATAAGAGAACCCACTGCATGAGAGAACATATTTGCCAATGATACAACCAATAAAATATTAATATCATATATATATGGAACGCATACAACTTAACCAGAGGAAGAAAAACAATCCAGTTAAATACACATTTCTCTGAAGTGGACATACAGATGGCCAAGAGACATATG
>NW_006285480.1:519349-521531 GCF_000327345.1 Myotis davidii
CACAATGGAATATTACGCAGCTGTGGGGAAAAAGAAAGAAAGAAAGAAAGAACTCTTGCCATTTGCAACAGCATGGCTTGACCTAGAAAGGATTTGCAGACAGCAGCCCTGCTGCCTTTCAAGGCTGGGTGTTACTAGGGCCTGCAGGTCCCATGCCTGGTACTCTAGCCTGGGTTCAAGGACTTTATCTTCTGAGGGAACAAACTCTCCTGTAGCCAGGAGTTCCCTCCTCCCTCCCACCCCTGGGAGCCAAGTCAGCTCCTCTTGGGACCGCCCCTTCCTACTGGTCTCCATGTGTTTTCTGTGTTTCCTTGATATAAGTATTCTCCTCAGCTGGACCTCTGTAATACTTTCAACAAAAAAGAAAAGAAAAGAATATAGTTTTAACCTCAATGCAATGCTATATCAAAATTGTATTTGTATTATTACCACAAAAATATTCGGTGTTGAATGTTTGAAAAAAAATCTATAGGAGCATTTTCTACCATGCCATACATTTTCCCTTTGATAGAATGAATTTTAAAGGCTTTACTTTGACTCCATGAATTAGAGATAAAAATCTAACTATTATTGAAGTGATTTTCTATTTGAGGCATCAATGGCACTGCCATAATGCTATAATCATTTCACTATTCAAAAACTTTTTGTTCTGCTAATGGAGTGAGCACACTGACAGCTATCATTTCACATTTTGTTTATTTTAAATTCAAAATTTAAAAATTAACAAAATAAATTTGCAATGGTCATTTGATATTAATATAAAGTCATGCTTTGTGGAGTAAAATGTAAACCTTTTGTGGCTGCTTACAGCCCTCCTGAAATACCTACCACTTTAATATGTATGCAGACATTTCTTCCGTCCATTTGTGTCTGTGATGAGTGATATCACCCTGTGATGGGTTGTTGATGTCAACAAATATTTTGTGAAAATAATATATTTATCCTCACCTTCCTTGAGAAGCTGAAACAGTACTTAATTTTTTAAATTAAATATGCACTTCCATTCATTTGAGCTCATTGCTTCCAAGGAAATTTATTGTTTAATAAATAAGCATTACCCAGTAATGACATGAATAAATGAACAATTGTAGATTTACACCATATAATAGATAACAAAACACCATAGTAAGAGCTTTTACACTACTCTCGATTCACTCTTTAACGGGCCATCTCAGCTTTTATTTCTGCACTATTTCAAATAATTCTTACCTATACTTTCTCAACTTTCCCACTGATCACACCAGCTGGCAGTTTATGGGTTTCCTGCTTCCTGCTGGCCAATGGGTAGGGGCCATGGCACAGTTGGCTATAAGAAAATAAATTTCTGTTGTTTTACCCCCCAGACTGTAGTATTTTGTTATGGCAGCCTGAGCAGACTAACACGCTGAGGAAACCCTGGGGAAGCTCATTAAACCAGGAGGAGGTTCAGAGAGCTTAGGCTGATGAACACAGGGAGGTGCTGGAACAGTGTCACCCTGAAGAGGCTGTGAAAGCTCCGCGCCCTTCCCCAGCCCTTACCCTATCCATCTCTTCCATTTGGCTATTCCTGAGTTATACCCTTTTAGAATAAATCAGTGGTCTGCTAAGTAAAATGTTTCTCAGAGATCTGGGAGCCACTCAAACAAATTAATGAATTCCAAGAAGAAGGTGGTTGGACCCTCCACTTTATCACCAGTTAGAAACACAGGTGACAACCTGAAGATGCAACTAACATCTGAAGGGGGTGTGGAGGGGCAGACTTATAGGACTGTGAGATCTGACACTATCTTTAAGTAGACAGCGTCAGAATTGAGTTGACTTGTCGAACACCCAATTGGTGTCTGAGAATTGTTGGTGGGAGGAGAAATCTCCAGGTTGGAGTTGGGTGCAGAACCTTCTTCTGTCCTATTGTTGGGGATAGTTTTTGTCAGTATTACTGGGTAAATTACAAAAAAAGGTTTAGGGATGACAGCATGAATGGTCAAAACAACAATCATGTATTTTTTTGGTTTGTGTTTTGCTGGGAGCCAGTCCATCCTTGCTGTTTCAAGGGACCTGGCATATATGGCATACTGTTCTTAATATGTTTGCTCACCTTCTTGGTGCTATGTGTTTTAACCAAGATCACTTCTCCGAGAAAGGTTGTTTCCCCAGGTAGGGATTTTCCCCTGAAGTTAGGGAGGGAATAAAACCTCTTAACTAA
>NW_006285480.1:521582-523356 GCF_000327345.1 Myotis davidii
ACAGAAGAACTTCGCGAGAGAACATGGCAAAAGATCCTGGACAGAACCTGGCTACAGAACTTGGTTGGAGGACCTAGAAAGAACCTGGCTGAAGAACCCGGCTATAGAACCTGGCTGGAGAACCTAGCAAGAGAACATGGACACAGACCCTGACTGGAGATCCTAACCAGAACTTCGCTAGAGATCCTGACCAGAACTTGGCTAGAGATCCTGGCTAGGCTGCTGATCAACTGAATGCTGTCTCCGTGTCATTCCTTCTTCGCTGACTCCCTCCACACCTATGGGGAACCCCTGGACCTGCTGGGGTTGGACCCCAGCAGTGTTTTCTTTTGCTGTTGTTGTTGTTGCTAATCCTTACCTGAGGATACTTTTTCCATCTATCTCTAGAGAGAGTGGAAGAGAGAGAGAGAGAGAGAGAGAGAGAGAGAAACGTCAATGTGAGAGTGATACATGATTGGTTGCCTCCGGCACACAGAATCAAACCTGCAAACCAGGTATGTGCCATTGATCAGGAATGGAACCGGTAACCCTTCAGTGTGTGGGGTAACTACTGGCCTACACCAGCTTTGCTTTCTCTTATTCATAAATTACTATTGTGTGAGTGAATCAATCAGTTGTTTTGATTTCATATAAAAAGAAGTTAAAGTAAATATTGAATCATCTAACAACATAACTAATGCAATGCTATATTTATAATCTATATAATAAAGAGCCAGGGTCGTAACGACCTTTACGACCAAAGGCTCCACCAGACCGGAAGTCAGTGCTGGGTTGCGTGGCTACGGGTCAGCCGTGCTGAGCGGGAGTCAGTCCCAGGTCCCAGCCACACCAGGCGGGAGCCAGTCCCAGGTGGGAGTCAGTCCTGGGTCATGTGAGTGGAAACTGTAAAAAATAGAAACAAGGCAGACCTTTCCCTCCACATGGGGAGATATTGGCAGAAGAATAGCAGGGAGCCAGAACTCCCACCATCTCATAACAATAATGAATACCCATCCCCCTCCCCTAACATACAAACCTTGGGCCAAGTGGGGAGCCTGGACTTCTACTCTCTTCCTGAAATAATAAGCTGGCATCTCACCCTTCCCTTACCAGAGCAGTATCAAAGCAAAGCCAGATGAAACCGGGTTGAAAAAGATCCAGAGTTTCATAATGCTCAAAATTTCTAGATTTCAATTATCAAATTAGTCATACAAAGAAGCAGAAAGATCTAAAACTGAATAAAAAAATAATAGATACTGACACTGAGATAGTAGAGATGACAGAGTTATTTGATAGTAAGTTTAAAGCAGCCATCAAAACAATCTTTACATGAGTGATTTTGAACATCCTTAAATGGGGAAAAAAGAAAGTTATGGCAAGTAAATAGAAAGTCTCAGCAAAGAAAATGAAGCTATAAAGAAGCAAATGAAAATTATAGTTCAGAAGAATATAATAACTGAAATAAATAACTCAGTGAATAGGCTCAAAGCAGAATGGATGGAACAGAGGAAACAGGGAACTAGAAAAATATAACAATAAAAATATCCAATGATAATAGGGAGAACATGGGCTTGAAAACAACAACAGAAAAAGATCAGAACCACAGGAACCACTGGAGTCATAACAACAACAACAAAAATTAAATAAAACTGTAACATTTGGGGTCCAGGAAGAAATGAAAGGAGATGGAGCTGAAAGAGTACTTGAAGAAATAATGGCTGAAAACTCTTCCAATTGGTCAAAAGACAGAAATCCTCAATTTTAAGGTGAGGAAATACAAAATGAGATAAACCCA
>NW_006285480.1:523391-526859 GCF_000327345.1 Myotis davidii
AAGAAAAATATCCAATGAGAATAGGGAGAAAATGGGCTTGAAAACAACAAGAACAAAAATATAAGAACCACAGGAACCAGCAGAGTCATAGCAACAACAACAAAAAATAATAAAACTCTAACATTTGGAGTCCAGGAAGAAATTAAAGGAGATGGAGCTGAAAGAGTACTTGAAGAAATAATGGCTGAAAACTCTTCCAATTGGTCATAAGACAGAAATCTTCAATTTTAAGAAGGTGAGCAAATACAAAATGATATCAACACCCACGTCATAGTCAAACTTCTGAAAAATAAAAACAAAGAAAAAAATCTTCAAAGTTCTGAATAACAAACAACACTTTATCTAAAGGAAAAAGTAATTCTCAGGACAATAGGTTTTCTATTAGAAACCATAAAGTCTAAAAATAAAAGAACTGTCAACAGAGTCCTATTTCCAATGAAAATATCCTTCAGCAATATAGGGAAAATCAAGGCATCTCAGGAAAGAGAAAACACAAATGTAAACAAGAATTGATAAAGAATAATATCCAAATCTCAAAAAATATACGAAATATATTCAATGTCATCTCTCCAGGTAAACTCAAATTTATTCCTCATTACCAGGATAGCTAAATTAAATAGGTTTATAATATTAATTATTGGCAAGTATCTGCAGGATCTAGAACTCTCATTCACTGCAGGTGGTTGTATAACTTGGATAAAAGGATGCAAAACTCTACTTACTAAAACTAAACATATGCCTACAGCGTGACTCATTAAATTTACTGCTTTTATATATCCAAAAGACATAAGCATATAGGTCCTCAAAATCATATGGGAAACGATGTTTGGCATAGCTTTATTCATACTATTTTCAAATTAGAAACAACTTACAAATCTGCCTACAGGAAAATGGAAGAATGGTAGTAAATATCAATAGTAGAATACTACACAGCTATAGAAGAATAAAATCATGCTAGGAAGAATAATATGGGATCATTTCATAGATATTGTGTTGAGCAAAAGAAATGAGACACAAATAAGAATACATCATATAAATCCACTGATATGAATTTCATGAACTGATGGTACTATCAATGATTATAAAGGTCAGAAAATTAAGAAATTCTGAGGGTAGTCGTCAGAAAGGGGGATGAAAGAAACCTTTAAAATCTTGAAAAAGATTCTACATCTTATATTGGGTGTTACATATGTAAACAAGTTTGATCTCTACATTTATGTTTCATGCACAGGTGGAGTTAAATATAAGTGTTTTCTAGCACTGAAAGTCGCTTATTATTTGAGCTTGGGTTCCTTAACTTTCAGAGTCCATGCTAATCTTCATTATGTCATATTACCACCTGAAGATAAATAGTGCCATCAAGATCTAATTCTATAGCTCAGTAACCCTGAAAAATGAAAGAGGATTTATCCTGATTAAGAACTCTGAAGAAATCATACTAACAATTCTATATAACTCACCAAATATTCTGCATAAAATATCACCTCAAATGGAGTACCATTTATGATTCAATAATTGGAATTTAAGAGGAAGTAAGAGTAGGTCTTTTGTTATTCTCATAATTTGTGAACTCAGTAGTAATACTGATAACTATTGAAAAATTAGGTGTTTACTTTTTCTACAAATATTTAAATTGTTTGGGTAATACCAAAAGACTGTAAATTTTTAGCCTAAACATACTTTAATATATTTTTATTGTTAATTTTAGAGAGGAAGAGAGAGGGAGAGAGATAGAAACATCAATGATGAGAGAGAATCATTGATTGGCTTTCTCCTGTATACCCCACCCTGGGGAATCTAGCCTGCAACTCGAGCATGTGCCCTGACCAGGAATCAAACTGTGACTTCCTGGTTCATAGGTTGATGCTCAACCACTGAGAAACACCAGCCAGGCAGACTAACCATACTTTAAAAAGTGACTGTCATATATTGGGAAATGAGACATTAAAGTAATATGCTATCCTATATAATAAAAGGCTAATATGTAAATTGACCAGCAGTGGAACAACCGGTCACTATGACACACACTGAGCACCAGGGGGCAGATGCTCAATGCAGGAGCTTCCCCTGGTGGTCAGTGCACTCCCACAGGGGAAATGCCGCTCATCCAGAAGCTCTGAGCCAGGCTTACTGCCGGCAAGTGCAGTGGTGGTGGCAGGAGCCTCTCCTGTGGGGAGTGGGCCTAAGCCATCAGTTGGACATCCACCGAGGGCTCCTGGACTGTGAAAGGGCACAGGCTGGGCTGAGGATCACCTTCCTCCTGAGTGCATGAATTTCATGCACTGGGCCTCTAGTTAAATTATAAAATTAAAAATGGAGTAAGTTACTGGTAAGAGGAAAATCCATGCTTTAATTTAGAAAATAAAAGAAAATTTCCTATAATAAAAATAGTGTTTTAAGGAACATGCTGAATTCATTGGAATTAAAAAAAACTGTTTGGGGTTTTATAGTTTCCCAAAGATGGAGCCTACAATTCTAGCATAGGTGCTGTACTCTTTCTTAACACATTGTTTGCGGGTAGTTTTTATCGTGCACTAACAGGTGGCGTGGGCCATTTTTGCAGTTAAAAAGATTGATTACCATTATACCTGGAAGTACATACATAATTCACCATTGTATGTGTTAGAGACCCAAATTTTGTCCTTTGGAATTTGTATATCTGCATGTTAGCATCCCTTTAGAGCAATAAAAAAGTATAAAAATAAACGTATTTATACGTTACCCACATTCTACCGCTAGTCTATAAAAAACATATTAAGACGTGTCCCGCGCTCTACTGCCAGTCAACGTAAAACGTATATATACGTTTCCCGCATACAATGTGTTAATATTTAGATGCCAAAAAAAAGAGAGAAAGGATCAGCAGTTACTTCCCTTCCAACTGGAATAAGAAATCATTCTCTAATATTAACAAGTAATTTTGCTAGCAATAGACTCTCCAAAGAAAATAAAGATGGTTTATTTAAGGAGGCCATCAAAACAAAAGGATCCATTCAGGAGAAATCAGCATGAATTTCAGCAACTACTGAAACTATTAGCCAAGTCCAGCAGGAAGTATAAACAATATTTTCCATTTCAGAGAAATAAATCATATCCCAATGATTATTCATCAAAACACAAAGCCAGGCAACTCTTCAATATTTTGTTTTATAGAGGACTAGAGGCCCGGTGCATAAAAATTTGTGCACTCGGGGGGGGGAGGGGGTGTCCCTCAGCCTGGCCTGTGCCCTCTTGCAATCTGGGACCCCTCGGGAGATAACGACCTGCTAGCTTAGGCCTGCTCCCAGGTGGCAGAGGGCAGGCCCAATCCCTAGGTGCAGCCCGTGGTCTGGCTCACCGCCAATTGGGGAGTTGGGGCGCCACCCCCTGTCATACACAGAAAAGAACAGATTGGGAGGTTGCAATGCCACCCCTAGTCACTCTCAGGGTAGGGCTGATTGGGGGGTTGGGGCACCGCCCCCTGTCAAA
>NW_006285480.1:536044-542945 GCF_000327345.1 Myotis davidii
TTGCTGCAGGGACCCGAGTTTGAAAATGACACCAATCGGAAAGGATATATGCACCCCTATGTCCACAGCAGCGCAATTGACCATAGCTAAGATTTGGAAACAGCCTAAGTGCCCATCAGTAGATGAGTAGATTAAAAAACTGTGGTACATCTACAGAATGGAATACTATGCTGCTTTAAAAAATAAGGAATTCTTACCATTTACAACAGCATGGATGGAAATGGGGAGCATTATGCTGAGTGAAATAAGCCAGTCAGAGAAAGATAAATATCACATGATCTCAATCATTTATGGAATATAATGAACAACATAAACTGATGAACAAAAATGGAACCAGAGTCATAGAAACATCTAACAGACTGTCCAACATATGAGGCAAGGTGCGGGGGATGAGGGGGTAAGAGATCAACCAAAGGACTTGTATGCATGCATATAAGCAGAAACCATGGGCACAGACAGTAGGGTGAGGGCATGTGCTGGGGGGTGGGAATGATGGGGGAGAGGTCAAAGGGGGGAAAAGGAGACATATGTAACACTTTAAACAATAAAGAATTAAAAAAACGCACACACATACACAAAAATAAAAACCCTGCCCTTTTTTCCTTCCCCCTCCCTTTCTGCATTCTCTCACTAGGGAGTTTTTCAACCATTTGTTCTAAAGTGTAGTTGGCCTGGAAATACAATGGCTGGTTAATTACATGCTGGCTGAAAATTGCCCACACTGTTTGTTTTTGTTTTGGAATATAATGAACAAATTATAAGGGTTCTGAAAGGGTAACCAAGAAGCCATTATCTTCCCCCTCCAAGGACATTTGAGAACAAATGGTTGAAAACCTCCCTAAGGATAAAATGCAGGAAGGGAGGGGGAAGGGGGAAGGAAATAGGGCAGTTTTACTCTGAGAAGCCAGCAGTCTCAAGGCTTGGCAAGATAGTTGCCAGGTGCTTCTCATGCGTTCTGGGAAGGCCACAACAAAGTAAAAAGGGACCTTGAGAAGGAATCTGTAGCAAAATATTCAGCAAAGGAATTTTGAAACCTATAGACAGGAGGGTATATAACTCCTCGGACCCCCACCCAACTTGCTCTTCAGATCAGCAGAGAGCCCGTCTGTGCTACATAAGCCAGATGTATAGGCTTTTTGCTTCACTTTTTCAATAAAGGTGCATGTTTTAATAAATTGGCTTTCACAATGTAGTCAAGGTCTCTCGTATAAAGTCATTTATATGAGAAGACAAGGATCCAGGTTGGGGACAGCCCTCTCTCACTGACTCAGGGGGCTGTCTGGTAACACCTCTCTAGTGATGGTGAGAGGTGCCTCTAACATCATATATGGCACCACTACCTTTGGCAGGGAACTTGCAAATTCAAATCAAATGCTGAACAGTCAGGCAACTTCTAAGCAATTTCAAATAAATACAATCATAATTCATCTCTAGTCAAACTGTGAGATTTTCATTAGAGCAACAGGAAAAGATATAGAAGGAAAGAACATTTCTAACTTCCGTTGTTCTGCAGACACTCCCACATAGGCAGTGATCCCCCCCCCTCCCCCCCAGTTACTAAGTGGAAGTCTGCTGATTGGAACACAGGAAAGGTAAGCCATATTCTTTTATTCCAATAAAGGAGAAGTGTGTTTATTTAATTCTTACATAACTCTGCACAGATGATGTGCAAGTACACTTGTTTGTGTGATTTAGCAGAATTTGTACTTTCCTAGCCTCCCACCCAACTAATTGGAAAACATCCACCTGATGAGAGAATGCACATGGGGGTCCTAGCTCTCCTCTTGGCATTGAGAATGGCTTGCAGGTTGAGGATGCACTGTGCAAAGTATTCGATTTGTTTCTAAATAGGTTTTTGCAGAATTGGGACAGGGGAGTTCTGAAACTATTTATACAAAGCCTCGATGTTGCTGTAAAGGAGTTGGGGAACCTTTTTTCTGCCAAGGACCATTTGGATATTTACTAGAGACCCAGTGAATGAATTCCTGCACTGGTGGGGTCACTTGGCCTGGCCGGCAATCGCGACCCATCAGAGCAGCGGGAGGTTGGTGGGGGTGGGGGAGCACAGGAGGTTCTGATCGGCGCCATTGGGGCTGGGGGGAGGGGCTGCAGGAAGTTGGCTGTGGAAGCACACTGACCACCAGGGGGAAGCTCCTGCATTGAGCACCTGCCCCCTGGTGGTCAATGCGCGTCATAGAGACCGGTCGACTGATCGTTTGGTCACTAAGGCTTTTATATATATAGACTAGAGGCCCGATGCATGAAATTTCTGCACGGGGCTCGGCCATCGCAGCCCCTGTTGGCCCTCGCAGCTCTTGCAGCCTTGTCTGGAAGGTTGTCTGGATGGTGGTTCTGCTGTTTGGTCTAATTATCATGTCAGCTCTTTATTATATAGGACTAGAAGCCCAGTTCACAAAAATTTGTGCACTGGCAGGGGTAGGGGGTCCCTCAGCCCAACCTGAGCCCTTTCACAGTCTGGGACCCCTCGGGAGATAACCACCTGCTGGCTTAGGCCCGCTCCCCTGGTGGCAGATGACACACCCGATCCTGCGGTGCCTGACCTGTCTCCCCCGGTCGCAGAAGGCAGGCCCAGATCCTGCGCTGGGGTGGGCGGCGGCTGGGGATCTGCCTGCAGTATGCAAGTTTAACAGCCATCTTTGTTGGGTTAATTTGCATACTCTTCTGATTGGCTGATGAGCATAGTGAAGGTATGGTCAATTAATATCTTTGTCTTTTATTAGTGTAGATTCCCAGGCCATACAGAATTATCAACTTAAAAATTAGCCTGCTATATTTGGTCAAACATTTAATTAACTCACCTCTAATGCCTTATCAGTGCCAAGCCAAATGGTTTCACGGGCCTTATATGGCCCACAGCCAGACATTCCCCACTCCTGCAAGGGTACATAAGCCTCTCTAAAGTGCTATGTTATCCACAAAAATTTTGTTAACAAACACAAAATAGCAACCATTATACCTGAGTATCTTTAGTCATGATTGTAACCCAAACTTGATCAGATGGATCATTTAATGTTTACTAAGACTACTCTCATCTTAAAAGTTCTAGAACTCTAAGATCACAAACACCAGTGTTTTGAGTGAACAGTAAAGCTTAAAAAAACCTGGTATAGAGCAGGGTTTTGTTTTTTAACTTTTTATTTTGAAATAATTATGGACTCATGAGAAGTTACAAAAAATAGTGCAGAGAGGTCCCTTACACCCTGTGAACCAACCTCCACCCAACATCTTATATATTATCAAATCCAGGAAGTTGACATAGGCACAATACCATTCACTATATAGTGCCAAGCCAAATGGTTTCACGGGCCTTATATGGCCCACGGCCAGACATTCCCCACTCCTGCAAGGGTACATAAACCTCTCTAAAGTGCTATGTCATCCACAAAAATTTTGTTACAAACACAAAATAGCAACCATTATAGATCAGACCTTACAGGGAGTAGAAATCGTTTTTTAAACCATTTGGACACAGCTGGAGATAATTTGAATCATTTGCATGAAATTTATCTTTGGGGTAACATGATATAGAGCAGCGGTTCTCAACCTGTGGGTCGTGACCCCTTTGGTGGTCGAATGACCCTTTCACAGGGGTCGCCTAAGACCATCCTGCATATCAGATACTTACATTATGATTCACGGCAGTAGCAACATTACAGTTATGAAGTAGCAACGAAAATAATTTTATGGTTGGGTCACAACATGAGGAACTGTATTTGAAGGGCCAGAAAGTTGAGAACCACTGATATAGAGAATTGATTTCACTGTCATCAGACCTGGATATTTGGGCAAATTAGTTTTCACCGAGCCTCAGCATGTTTATCTGTAGGTTGGGAATAATAATACTACTACCCAAGTAAGTTGATATGAGAAAACGTCTCCAATCCAGTGAGAGTGGCATATTTTAGGAGTCTCAACATATTGTAGGAGTCCCGGGGGATCCCAAAATCAATCTAGTTCTTGATCCCTCCCCCTAGGCTGCTCCAGTCTCTTAACAAAGATCCTCAAAATATTTGAAGTAGAAATTTCAACTCCGGGGCGGGCTTAACACCACTTCTCTTAGAAGCAGCTCCCTATGCCAAGAAAGTGTCTTGAAAATTTTGTGTTAGGGTTTGGCTGGTGACACAGGCTGTGAAAGAATTCACAATTAAAAGAAGAAATGCAGAGAGGAAGTTTGTTTTTTACTTTCCTAGAGAGGAAAGGTCTGGTGCATTGCTAATCAATACAGGGCAAGAAACAAAGGGCAGCTTCCCCTTTTAAAGAGTAGTGGCTACCGTTGCTAGGTGACAAGGAAGTGGGGAGTTTGTGTTGTGTTGAAGTTGAGCAGATACTAGGGGCTGTCTTAAAAAGTTAGTTTGCTTGTTTCCCAGGAGGCAGTCCAGCAGATGTCTTAGGGAGGTGTCTTATCAATATTTTTCCCAAGCCTGTAAAACATGCTTAGAGCAAAGTTATGAATAGTTCAAAAGAGGCTTGTTTGAAGGGGACAGGGAAAGGGACTTTTCTACTAACTAGAGATCCCGTGGTGGGAATTACCCCTGTGTTCTGAAAACAGCAGAGAGGAGGTGGATGCAAGAACGTAGCCTTGAGAGCAGCTTAGCTTGTTGTCCCCAGTTTGAACAGAGAGGCTGTTTGAATCAGAGGCGCTAATAGCCTTGGGCTTAATTACCAGGTGCTTCTCATAAATTGTGGAAGGCCACAGCAAAAAAAAGAGGCCTTTTTTTCTGTCCTTACCCTTTGGGACCGCCCTGCTCCATGAAGCCATCCTCCGCCTAGCCATCTAGCTGGCCTGGACTCTGTGCTCCTGTTGGCTGGAGTTGAGGGCTGAGCTGGACTGTCATCCCATTCGCTTCCCTCCTGAGGCTCTGTTAGAAGGAGGAGGGATCAGGGTATCCCTAATTGTGAGTTTTCTTTCCACCTTCCTAACTACCTGCCACCATGTGCAGGTGTGCACTTTGCACTAATTGCACCATTGTCCTGAGGGTGATGATAAAACCCATATGGGTTTCTCCACCTCCTGTTTTTTATTGTGTCTCACAATAATTTGTCTATTATAAGCCAACTGGGCAAGTGCCACCCTTTATTCTCCTTTTGGTACAGTGCTTGCCATGCCTTAATGCCCAATTAATAAAATTATAGTAATAACCCTCCTTTGGCCAAGTGTTCTGGAGGCTGCAGTGGGCAGAGGGTGAATCTGGTGCGGATTTCCTTAGAGCAGTGGTTCTCAACCTGTGGGTTGCGACCCCTTTGGGGGTTGAACGACCCTTTCACAGGGGTCGCCAAAGACCATCGGAAAACACATATATAATTACATATTGTTTTTGTGATTAATCACTATGCTTTAATGATGTTCAGTTTGTACAATGAAGATACATCCTGCATATCAGATCTTTACATTATGGTTCATAACAGTAGCAAAATTACAGTTATGAAGTAGCAACGAAAATAATTTTATGGTTGGGGTTCACCACAGCATGAGGAACTGTATTAAAGGGTCGCGGCATTAGGAAGGTTGAGAACCACTGCTCTAGAGCCTTGCTCCCTTGCAGAGGTCCTGGGGTCAATGCAGTGCTGGTTGGAGATGGGATGCAGCTGTGGGCAAACTATGGCCCGCGGGCCGGATCCGGCCCATTTGAAATGAATAAAACTAAAAAAAAAAAAAAAGACCGTACCCCTTTCTGTAATGATGTTTACTTTGAATTTATATTAGTTCACACAAACACTCCATCCATGCTTTTGTTCTGGCCCTCCGGTCCAGTTTAAGAACCCATTGTGGCCCTCCAGTCAAAAAGTTTGCGGAATGCACAGTCAGGAGCAAGTTGAGAGAATGGGAAGTTGTGGGGGGAGAGGGGGAGGGGGACGGGTGAGTGTACCTCTGCTTAAGGGAAGCCTGAGGTGTTTGTGAAGAGCTTCATCCTTGGGATCAGCCTGTTTTATTTGAACCTCAGCTCTGCCACTGACCGGCTGTGTGATAATGACAAATTCCGTAACCCTCCTTAGACTATTTTCTCATCTGTAATTGGGGATAACAATACCTACCTCTTAGAATAGATCATATTATAGTGAAGACAAAACAAAAGTGAAGAAAATCTAACGCCTCAATCAAGGTAAATTTCCTTCCTACCCACTCTAACTTTCCAAAAACATCTAAGCGCAATTCAACCTAGAAATGTCATTTGTCAACACTCAGGCACTGAGGGCCTGCGGACAGTTTATATCGGCTTAGGATTCCCTTTCCGTTAGCCTTTAGGGTGGGTGTCAAATCCGCCCTGGGAGCACAGGTGGATTGGGACAAGAATGGCTGCAGGATGGCTTACACTGAGGAAACCGAGGCAGGTCACACTCTGAAGCCCTTAGCCAGGTGTGAAGGCCTCGGACCTGAAAGGCAGGTGTGATTGTTTCCAAGTGGTGGGGGATGGGAGGGTAGAGGGCCTTATCGGTGCCAAAGGGCATGCTCCATTGCTCTAGCGGCGGAGGTGGAGGTGCGGGGAGCCAAGGACTTCCTCACGTGGCAGGAGCCAGGCTCCGGGGCGCACAGATTTTAAAAATTATCTTTATTGTTGAAAGTATTACATACAAATATCCACCTTTTTTGGTTAGGGGGGGAGCGCGGGGGCGGGGAGCAGGCTTTGGGGGACCCACTAAAGGTGTGCGGCGGAGGGAGCGGCCGGGGGATGGGGCGCGTACCGGGCGGGGGCGCGGCCAAATGGACAGCGGGCCGAGCGCGTGCAGACTGGTGGCCAAGAGGCAGCGAGGCCGCCCGCAGCCCTGAGCGCAGCTCCGTCCGGGTGGCCAGCTCCGCGGCGCTCCCGCTCTGCCTGCTGGGCCGCCACGTCTGGAAGGCGGTGACCACGACGCTGCGGGGCCTTCCGCGGAGGTGGGGGGG
>NW_006285480.1:543158-562908 GCF_000327345.1 Myotis davidii
GCGCGAAGGCAGTGCTCCGCCCTTCTGTGGTGGAGGCGAGCGGTGGCCGCTGCCCCTGGGATGCCCATTGCAATTCGGGACTCCAAGGT
The DNA here is from genome assembly GCF_000327345.1 of Myotis davidii. Classification (NCBI taxonomy): domain Eukaryota; kingdom Metazoa; phylum Chordata; class Mammalia; order Chiroptera; family Vespertilionidae; genus Myotis; species Myotis davidii. Next base: position 543,248 of record NW_006285480.1, read on the forward strand.
CCGCGGCTGCTGCCAGCCACCCGCACGCCGCCGCAGCTCGGGAAAGTTTTGGGGTCTCCTCCTCCTCCCTGTCCGACGTCTTCTCCAGGCCTTGAGGGATTCCCTCATCGGCCCAGGAAACGCTCCCGAAGGGAAAAAGACTTGGAACTGGGGGCCTTAAGCACTTTAAAACAACAATCATTTCCAGGTCTGTGTGTCGCTGGGTCCTGCTTTTTGTCTAATCTTTGGCCTCTGCAAATTTGATTTCCAGCCCTGCAGTAATGTGGTCGCTTTTGTCTTTAAAATACTGATTGGGGGGAGTGGGTGGGGGGGGCGGGACGCGAAGCTTCCTTTGCACGCCTATGTGGGTGCTTCTCTGTTGCCGGCCTTTTCAAAAAGGTGAGTGAGGCCACCGCAGAGGAGTGCCTGCATCCACACTGGACTCCGCTGCCGGCCTCCAGCGGCCTCTCAGCTCTCCTGCAAGGGCCCCTGCACGCTGGAGACACTTCCCACACCGCTTCCTTGCCCATGTTCTCTCCTGCAGAAAGGTGTTGTGTCCTGTGAAGTCAGTCCTGCAGACAGAATGAACGAAGAGCGCTCCACCCAGTGTCCTCTTGCTCAGACCCTGGCAAATGCGGGAGCAGAGAACCTGGACGGCCTTCCACTCCTGATGTTGTGAGAGGGAGGGAGGTTCTACCACCGGCTGCTGGGTTTAGTTTACTCCCTACATGTTGAATGAAAGGTTTTCATATCCATCCCTTGCTGTACCATTTGCTGGCATCTCTTACATGCATTGTTTTTGCTATAGCTATGATATAATATGACTTATAAATTTGGTATAAATTTAGTATTATATATTATGGAAGGGGGGCATTGGTAAGCTACAAAAATATCTATGTCTCTTCATGTAGCAAATGAATGTTTAGGACATTAGATCATTGGTGTTGAATATGTAGCCTCTTTCTTAATACCCTACTACCTTTTGAATCAGCTATTTTAATGATATTTGCATTTCAGGAGGCCATTAATTCCAAAGAAAGGGTTGAATTTTTTGTATGCTCTTGAAATGCAATATATGGAAATATTAAAAGTTCATGCACTTATAAGATAGGGGAAGGCTTGGTTGGTCTCAACTGGAAAAAACCTACATTAAAAAAGTATTACTTTTGTAAATAAGTAAAATTTGAGGCTATTAAACACTTTAGAAAGTGGTTTATAATGTTTCCTCAAAATAAGCGGTTCATTTACCATATTTAAGATGATTCCCCTTGTTCAGCTCAAACCTCTGCTTGGAATGATTTGCTAGCTCCTCTTCCTCATGGATTCCAGCCTATAAATAATTTTTGTTTTCTTTTATCCCTTGCATAATTTATTAATTCTTAAACATTCCATTAATTAAACCCTTTTATGTGGATGACTCTACCTTTTCTAAATCTTTCCTTCACCTTGTGTCCTAGCTCTATCAATGAGACTTGAAATCTGGGTGTCCCCTTAGGTTCTTTCTCTACCTTATAATCTATACAGTTGGTAATCTTACAAGTGCATTTATATAGCATCTTTATAGAAATGTCTTTGGATCAGCATAGATGTATTTATATAATATCAGAAGGATCTTGGAGGTCAGGTTTATACTCCTTGTTCTGGAGATGAGGAAACGCAGGTTGAGAGAAGACAGGTGACCTGTGGTAATGGTGCTCTCCAACCACACAGACCCCATGGAAGTTAGAATAATGGCCTCCAAAGATGTCCAACCGTAATCCCTGGAACCAATGAAATATTATTCTACATGGCAAAAAGGACTTCACAGGATTAAGTTAAAGATCTTGAGGTGGGAAGATTATTCTGGATTATTCAAGTGGATCCAATCACAAGGATCCTTACAAGAGGAAGGCAGAGTCTGAGGTGATGTGACAACAAAGCAAGAGTCAGAGCCAGAGAGAGACTGAAGGTGTTACACTGATGGCTGTGAAGGTGGAGGAGGGGCTGTGAGCCAAGGAATGCAGGCGGCCTCTAGGTGCTGGAAAAGGATTCTCCCCTGGAGCCTTCACAAGGATTGCTGCCTTGCCAACATCTTCACCTTTAGCCCAGTTATACTGATTTTGGGCCACTGATCCCCAGAATCTAAAATAGTAAATCCATGTGTTTTTAAGCCACTGAATTGTGGTAATTTGTTATAAAGGGTGTCCCAAAATTCACACAAGAAGTAATTTTGATAGAAAACACAGGTTTATAATTAAAAATTGTAAATTTTTTATTGATTCATAAAGTATACAGGATAGGGTTATGTATGGAATAGCATATCAGGTAAATGGCCTCCAAAGCTTTGCTGGCACATACACACTCTTTTGTTGAAATTTTCTATGACCGTTTTGCATAAATGTGGCTGAATACAGCGCTCAGTTTCCTCCTTCAAATGTGGGTAGTCGTGGGGTTGTTGGCATAAACCTTAGACTTCAAGAAACCCCAAAGAAAAAGTCCAACGGCGTTAAATTGCATGATCTGGGCGGCCAATTCTGATCACCAAAACGGGAAATTACGCGACCAGGAAATGACTCATGCAGTAATTGAATTGTTTTTCGAGCTGTATGGCATGTGGCACTGTCTTGTTGAAACCACATGTCATCCATATCTATATCTTGCAATTTAGGCACAAAAAACTGGATTATCGTGCCGAGATAGCGAGCACCATTAAATTCAAATCTTGTGTGAATTTTGGGACAGCCTTTATTAGCAATAAGAAACTAATATGGGGACCCTAATCCTCAATAATTATGAAAAGAGATGCATCCATACATTCGGGGTAATGGTAGAGTGTAGACTACTTCTTGGGACCAAGCCACTGAAGGTAACAATTGGAGAAATGCATGAAGTTTTTGCATCTGTGTAACAAAATTCTACCAAATTGGAGCCATGTTGGGATTGCCTCAAAGATCCTTACTACAACCACCAAAATAACCAATTTTCCCCCAGTGAGATCAGTGGGATATGATCTCATTTGATCTCTTTAATTTGTAAACAAGGTGCACGAGTCCTCTGTGTTTCTTCCGGAGTTGGGATTATTCACGCGTGAAGGGAGAACATGGAATTCCCAAATCCCTGCCAAAAGCCACTTTTAGAAATCTCGATTGCTTTTAAGCTTTGCTCTGATTTTTGTGAACCATACCTATTGGTAATAAATGAGGTAAAAGAAAATTATGATTGTGTGTCACCATAGGCTCCCAATGCCTTCATACAGTGAAACGATAGGGTCCCCCTCCACTTGGAATGGCCTCCCAGGTGTTGTCTCAGGTTCAGAACAGCGCTTCTGATATTTATCTGCCTCTCTTAGGCAGATGCGTTCCACCAGCCCTGGGCCTGGGCCACGTGAACAATTGAAGACACCCCATTCAGGCGAGGGAAGAGGCAGTATGGGAACACCTGGGTTATTCTTGACACTACACCTGTTAGGAAATACAGGAAGCATAAAACTACTCGTCTTGAGAATTTTCCATCTCCGTTGGATTAAGTTCAGTGTAGTCCAGAAGGAAGGCATGTGACATTTGGGCAGGTCCCAGAACAACAGCTAAAGGGGTCACTGGCCATTTTGTGGGATTCAAACCTTATGGGCTGGGAGAAGGAGAAGGATAATGAAGTGTCCTGGCTTGAGTCACTTCCCAAGGACATGAACTCAAGAATGGAGAGAAGTTTGAACCTCCTCAATTTTAGGGCTTTGGCCAAGAGGTAAATAAATAATGGAGAAAGAGAAGGACTCACTCAGTTATTTTAAGGCTAAAGACCTTACCACTTGTTAAGGTGTCATACATATCTTCCTAGCGTATCTCATAAACATTCATTCATTCAGTTTTCTTCATTTTCTTTACTATGCATACCTTCGTCCTCAGAGGGTACTTGCTGAAGGCAGCATGTTTTTATCCCTGTTTTAGTCTGCTCTTTTAACCAAATCTCTTCCATGATGTCCCTCTTCAAACACCATTTAAGTCACATTTCTTTCCTGCAGGGAAACATTTAGTATTTTCATACATATTGCCCAAAGTATATCTAAATTACTAAGTCTTTGCCAGTTTAAATGGTCTTCTCCATCTGGAACGTACCACTCCTTGCCCCCTGAATGGCCAGTGTTCATCCTCACTTCCCCTCACCTACAGCTATGTTCTTTTTTCTGCTCTTGAAATCCTAAATATTGAGTCTCTGCTGTATGATGACACTATGCTACTTATTAGAAAAAAAAAAAGTAGCATGGAGGGGGACGGTATATTTTTGTGAAAGCTTGATTATTTAGAAGTTTTACCCTGCACTATTTTACAAGCCAGTTGGAAAAGAAATGTAAAAATAAATTCATAAAGTAAGATATTTTTAATGTAATTTGGCAAGAATTTCTTGAGTAAGATACTAGAAACACTTGGATGACTAAAAGTCCAGCTATTAGTTGTCTGTGTTGTTTATTTCTGGTACTCCAAGAATTTATCCATAGTGAGACACAGGAATTTTTTATTTCCTAGATTATAAGTATTCAGCACATCACTGAGTACTCCTAAAAATTGTGAGAAAACTCCTTTTAGTGATCAAATGTTTAAGCAGTGACCATAGATTGGAAAATATTGGTTCTATAGTGATTTCCAATGTCAGTTGATGCTCTGAATAAAATAATTACAGAAACAATTGTATAAAGCTCATATTACTTAAATTGCTTTATACAGTTGTTTCTGTAATCATCATGAGGAGATAAGATGATCAAATATGGCCCTGGCTAGGTGGCTCAGTTGGTTGGCGCACCATCCCATACACCAAACAGGTTGAGGGTTTGATTCCTGGTCAGGGCACATACCTAGGTTGTGGGTTCTATACCTGGTCAGAGTGTGTATGGGAGACAATCGATTAATATTTCTCCCTCTTTTCCTCTCTCTCTTTCTCTATCCCTCTCTTTATACATATCTTCAGGTGAGTATTTTTTTAAAAGGATGATCTAGTATGGATTTAAAAGGTTCATCAAATATTTCATATTTTTAATTTTATGTAAAAGATATACACACATACTCAAATATTTTCCTAGCAAATGGCATAGGGAGAGGTGACTTAGGAAAAGATAGTTTGAAAGTTGGTATTAAGTTTATAAAAGGTTTGTTTCGTTATTTGTTTTGTTTTACCCTGTGTCCCTTGGGGATAGAGAAGTATGAGTTTATGAGGAAAAATAAACTATTTCCAAGTCAGTTGAACATTTTATTTGTTTGAACTTAGCTATTGAACTCAGAATTTGAATGGAAAAAGTATTGAATTTATGTAGAGGGAAATATTTTCAATGTGATTTTTAATGCAATTTTGACAGATGAACTGAAGTCACTGAACACTGATTAAAGCTATCCTCAATCAGTAAGTGAGTCAGATTAGTAAGACTTCTGAATTCAAAACAATTGGTAGCAGAGTCTCAATGGATGAAGTTCACTCTTTTCCTCTTCATACTGTGAGATTAGAGTGTGGTTGTGGTTTAGTTACTTTGTACCAGTTGTAGCTTATATATCTTTCATGGAGGGAAGGTCAACACAACAAGAGCGTTTTCTAGTGGAAATTTATCTTAGCAGAGTCTCTTCAGGAGTTTACAGTGTAGTGGATGTAGTTATCTATTCAGGTAGTGGGACTGCTGTTCCAGCTGGAAACATATCAACATATGGGCATAGGCCTATTGTTGAACTCCCATCCATAGTGTGGCTGTGCATGCAGCCTTGCTCTGTGCGTGCTGTGGCACCAGCTTGGCCCCTTCTGTGTGGTTCTGAGTATATGTCATTTTTCTAGATAATGCTTTAAGTGACATCTTTGCTTGCTGTGAAACACTGGCTTGCTAATTAGTCAATTGTCACTATAAAATAAAAAATATAATCATATCTAAAATTAAACTTGAAAAATATTTTGCATTTCCCCATTATGTTCCTGTACATAACTAAAAGTTGGCATTACTTTAGATGGAAGCTTGAAGCCAAACTACTTTGAAAAGCTAAGGCTATGGATAAAGAAAACAGCTGTTACTTTAGAGAAAAGGTAAATAAAACCAAAATATGTTATGAAATGACATGCAATATAATGACAGTAGTACTTGATAACTTGCCTGGTCTTCCTATGACCTCTGAGTGTGGAGGGCCCTACAGAAAGCCAGCCGATCTTGCTCTCCTAACCATGGCTTTCCAAACTTCAACACGGATGTAAACCACATGCCAGGTTCTGATTCAGTGTGTCCAGTGCAGCCTCTGAGATGCTGCCGCTCTTACCAGCTGGTGGTCAGTGGGCCAGACTGTTTCAAGTGAGGCTCCCCACTGCACATCAGAAACGGGGAGACTTCGACTCTAGCTACTTGCATACACCCTATGCCACACTGCCACCACTCCTGCCAACAGGTAGAGAGCTGCTACTTTGTCCTTAGATTTTTAACTTCTCAGCTTAAGAAAGCTGCCTCGAGAATGTATTTTCGCCCTAGTCAAAGCCTAGCTTCAAGAGAGGTGGCTGGATTAGTACATTTAAGTGTTGTGTGGAAGAGATATTGCTTGTCTTTTTCTAGGTGAGTGTTCACTTGGTTACACATTCATATAATTAGAATATTTATTGTGTACATCATAAAAATCTCTTCATAGCCCTCAGAGATCCTCATTGTGGATTTTTGGTTCCATCACTTTAATCTACCCTAAGCCACCACACTGCATGTATTTCTGACCCAAAAAAACAATTTTGGGGAGCAACAGAAATATTGCCCTAGTTCCAGTTTGCACTTGATATTGAACTACTTTTTTATACTGTTTCTTTTTAAATAGAGTGTGACTATTATAAACTATAAAGCTTGTACATTTTTATCAGTTTTATGTTAGTATTAGAGGCCCAGTGCACGAATTCATGCACTGGTGGGGTCCAGCCAGCCCATCCCCGATGTGGGCCATTAGGGGTGGGCCGGCTGGGGCCGGGAGCCAATTGCGGGGAGGGCAGCCAGGGCGAGGGGCCACAGGTGGTTTGCCAGCTGGCCCTGCCCCTGATCAGGGTGAGGGGCCCACTGGGGGGCGGAGCCGGCTGGGGCGAGGGGCCACATGTGTTCTGGTTGTTCTGCCATTCGGTCTATTTGCATATTACCCTTTTATTATATCGGATGGTTTTTAATATTGTGCAATTGGCATCTTCAATAAGTCATTTATAACCTGCTTTTGGGGGCTTGTTTAAAAACATAATTAACTGTTGTTACTCAGAGATGTCGAGTCCCATATTTGTTTAAGGAGGAATGAGTTGCTTTATTAAAAAGACATGTTTTTTCAAACTCAGAGACACAGATAACAGAATGGTGGTTACCAGACAGGGAGGGGATGGGTGGAGGGTGAAAAAGGTATGGTGATGGAAGGGAACTAGGCTTCGTGTGGTGAGCGCATAATGCAATATTCAGATGATGTATTATAGAATTGAAACTCATACAATGTTGTTAAGTAATGTTACTCCACTAAATTAAATTTTTAAAAATTTTAAGGAATAAATATTAACAAATATAAAACGGTTTAAAAAATAAAAATACAATTATTAAGACATTTTTTAAAATAAAAAACACACCATAGCTTTTTGCACCACACCCAGATAACACGGCTCTCTGCCCAGAGCTGAAGGTGGCACAGGCACCGCTGAGGACGCGGAATTTCTGAGTGACTCCTTTGTAATTTATCTCCCTGGAGATTCCTGGCTGTCTGCCTAGTTCCACAAGACCTTCGAGGAATCAGCAGAATAGTCATCTGTGTGAGCGCATGTCTTTCTAGTTCATGGCAGTTTCTGTTTCGTGTTTTTAAATGAATGAAGTGGCAGTGGTGTTGAACCCGCTAGTCCCTTACCTCTTGAAATGTTCATCTCCTCCTGTCCGGAAGCAGCACCACTCACCCAGCAAAGAGCCAGGGTGCTCAGGAGTGGTCCCAAGACCCAGCTGGGCCATGCTTGTTCGTGCTGTAGGGAGTATAGGGCTCCTGGAGGGAATGCGAGGGAGAGGAAGTTGAGGAAAGACATCCCCTAATCCTGGTGCATAGCATTCAACTTGTAGTTTGAGGTATGTAGTCAGCGTCTCCCTGCCTGTGGCTTCATCTCTTCATCTTATGGGTCTTAAGGCCTCTCTCACCATAAGGACATACCTGTGAAATGGCACCCTCTTGTCCCCATAGCCCCCTCAAACAATTCATTTCTTCCATTTATTGCCAGAAAAGCTGCTGTCCACACTTACCCCCTTTTCTCCTCCCCCAGTTCACTCCTTAATGCTCTGCTTTATCTCCCCTTGACAATGGTGCCCATAACATGCGGTCCCAGCTTTTGTGGCAGTAGCCTCTTGTGGCTTGGCTCCTGCTAGGACTGCCCTTCGTAAGTGTCCTTCAGGTCCCTCCTCTCCTTCACTTCCCCTTAAGAGGAAGATGTGGTTTCATCCTTGAACCCTCCTCCCTTCCCCCACCCTCACCCCCGAGCATCCTGTCTACATGGGGCCTTCAGTTTCCCAGATCTTGTCCCCATCCAGACCTCCCTTGTGAACAACAACCTGTGCTTTAGCTGTTTGTTGGTGTCTTCACCCTTAAGAGTCCAGCAGTCTCACTCTGGTGTGCCTTGGTGCAAGCCGCGCCTCCTTCCTGGAATGCTTTGGCCTGACTAACTCATTTTACTCTTCCAGAAACACCAGGCATCCCTGCCTTTGAGGAGCTATCTCTGGTTTCCCTGTCTCTCCCCGGGTCTGAGTGCATACCTTCACTGTTTATTCAACAAATACTGACTGAGTGCTTCCGTGTGCCAGGCACTGTTCTAGCTGGTGAGGGCACAGCAGAAAACTTTGTCCAAACACCGCCCTGTGTTGAGAGGTGTGTGTACTCACCCATAATCCATCGGTCTCTCCTGGAGGCCAGAGCTGCCTCTCACTCTGCTGGTCCTCAGCCATTGTTTGCTGAGAGCAAATCTGATTATGCCACTTTTCTTGCTTCTCTCTTCTCCCTTTTTTACTGTGGCTTTACTCTCTCTCCCAGGTGCAAAAACAGGAAATAGAATTTCATAATTACAAGATTAGTGTATAAAATTTCATCTCTTTTTGGATTCTATACACAATTCCTTGAAGTGTTTTTGTTTTGTTTTGTTTTTTTGGGGGGGAGTGAGGGGGAAAGGGTGAGGTATAAAGTGTGAGTTCAGTGCTTTCTTTGGTTGATGAATTTGCTCTGCTGTGGCTAATAATGAAGTTGCCTTCTGCTGAGTCCTTTGTTCAGAACTGAAGAACTCAGTTCTTTGAAAGGGATAACGGGACATTCTGCTTATATCTTACTAGAGGCCCAGTGCATGAAATTCCTACACTGGGGGTTGTGCCTCAGCCCAGCCTGCACCCTCTCCAACCTGGGACCCTTCAAGGATGTCTGATTGCCGGTTTAGGCACACAGGGATCGGGCCTAAAAGGGCAGTCTGACATCCCTCTCTCAATCCAGGACTGCTGGCTCCCAACTGCTCACCTGCCTGCCTGCCTGATTGCCCCTAACTGCTTTTGCCTGCCAGCCTTATCACCCCCTAACCACTCCCCTTCTGTCCTGGTCACCCCCAACTGCCCTCACCTGCTGGCCCAATGGCCCACAACTGCCCTACCCTGCCAGCCATATTGTGGTGGCCATCTTGTGATGACATGGGCATGGCCATCTTGTGCAAGGGTGTGGTGGTCAATTTGCATATTACCTCTTTATTATATAGGGTTATATAGGATTCTAGGTAGTGCCTGTGTCTATGAATACCAAAGCATTGTTATGTTGTTGGAGACAAACATGAAGTTTTCAAATGTTCTTATCTTGTAATACCATTGCCCCTTTTTCCAGAAACAAAGCCACACAAAGCAATAAAGCTAGACCATTTATTTTGGGGCAGGTACTGGTAGAATTGTCAGATGAAATACCGGACATTCAGTATAGTGACACTTCAGATTATCCATGAATACATTTTTAGTGTAAGGATGCCCAATATTGCACAGGACATATTTACACTTAAAAATTATTTATCATGCCGTTGAAATTCAAACATGATTGGTGTCTTGCATTTTTATTTGCTTAGTCTGGCAACCGTGATTTGAGCAGAAGGCCGTTGTTGGGATGAACCATTTTTACCTCTCATTTTTGGTCATGGCAATGTGCCAGAGGAACACCCCCATATTTGGTGGCAGTTGCTGCTTCGCTAACTTTATATCAGCCCCACTTTTAGAAGGTTTCTCAACCCTAAGCTGCAGGAACAGTAAGAAGGCACACTCACTCCATTGCACTTCCTTCAACCTGGAGGTGTGACATCAGGTGTTACAATTTTGCGTGGTCGGGAAAATGAGATCATAGATGGCTAGCCATCCATCATCCCCGAGGTTCCTTGCCTGTTATAGAAGTGGAAGTTGTGTGATGTGGAAGCAATAATTTTTTAAGTATTCCGTTTATAATGTAGAGTGTGTTAAACTGTCTGCCTCACAGTCTTGGGAGGAACAATAGCATTCCCTGTGGGGCCCAACTTGGGTGGGCATAATAATCACCAATTTCAAAGTCACATTGATGCTTAGGATATACCCCAGAGATTCTGATTCAGGGTCTGGTGGGGCCTGAACATGCCTGACTTTCCCAGAGCCCTCCCTCTGGTCTGGCTTGCAGCTGAGTTGAGACCAGCTGAGTTTCAGCATCATGTGTTGTATTGAAGTATTCTCTGAGTGCCAGTGCGGAGGAGGAATGGTGAGTGACAGAATCCTTGCTTATGGCGTAATCACATGCAGGTTTACTTCTGAGCCATGACTCACTGGAGGGGCTTCCAAGCTCTTCCAGGTGTGGCCCACATGATCAGAAACCCAGGTGTGTGCCAACTGCATTTTCAAAACCATTGACAAGTGGGGCTGGTGAGGGTCAGACTTGACATACTAGAATGCCTCAAATTGGAGTTGAAATTTTATGGGAGCTTGAAATTTTATGGAGGTGGCAATGGTACTCATACTTATTTTCCAATTGTCATTAATCTGTCATGCTGTGCAGTTTGTTGGTGTGACTTTAGTGGTGTTAACATGGGAAAGTTAAAATTATGTGTGAAACAGAACATAACTTGTGCCGAACTCAGCACGGCCAGTTTCGGTGAGCCTGAGGAAGGGCGGTGAAAGATTAAAGAAGGCAAAGAGAATACAGCTGGGGCTGGGTGGATCTCTGACACACAGACACCCAGCTTGCAAGCTGAAGCTTTATTTTATAGTCAGAGCACACAGAGCAAAACAAGGGTAGTGGTCAACATGTTTACAATGTTCTTGTGAGTTTCACCTTGTTTTGGCAGCATTTGCTACACCACTCACAGCCCATTAGCTACCTAGGAAGGAACTAGGGAGGACTATAAGGTCAGGCTTAATTATGCTGGAGGGCTCTGCCCTCCAAGCTGGGACTTGTTTGTGGCCCTGCCACAGGTCAGTCCAAGGCTTGACCCTATAGCCACTCCCTACAATAACTAAACGTAAGTACTGACTGAGAGAAACCTGTCACAGTGATACTTGCTAGCAGTTGTATAGCAAATGATAGCACCAGGCTGCTGATCTAGATCTCTCCCAATTGGTGCCACCTCATCAGGTTAACAAATTTGTTAATTATTTGGGAGAAATAATTAGCCTTCTCTTCTACTTTTGTGACATACCTATTTATAGTAGAGCTCCTTGGTTTTGGTTCAAATTTCTTTTCAACCTACCTGCCTTTGAGGAAAGATATTTGGTTTTCATTAAGTGTTTTGAGGTTTTCTGAAGTGTATAATTCTCTACACATTATCCTCTCCTTCCCAGAATAGCTTTCCATATATATATTTAAATAAATTTTTTTTGATTTCAGAAAGGAAGGGAGAGAGAGAGATAGAAACATCAATGATGAGAGCAAATAATCGCTCGATCTCCTGCATGTCCCCTACTGGGAATTAAACTTGTAATCCAGGCATGTGCCCTGACTGGGATTTGAATTGTGACATCCTGGTTCATAGATCAACACTCAACCACTGAGCCATATCAGCCAAGTGCTTTCCATATATTAAAATAAAGAATAATAGAGGTCATCAAATAAGGTCTTCCTAAATCTCTCCTCTACCAGAAATGTGTCTGTGGTCATGTTCTTCTCCCTCTTTGTTTTTCTATTGTTCCAAAGCTAATCTATCCCTGCTCAGGAGGCATCTACTTCTGCTTATTTGGAGGCCTTGCTCCATTCATTGTCCCTTCTCTTACTTCAGACTTTTTTTTTCTCCATTGACTCTTACTTTAACATATAAGTATACTCATATTTTTTCATCTTAAAATAAAAAATCCTAACAGTATTTCCTCCTACTACCACATCTCTCTTCTCAGCCAAACACTTAGAAAGAGAAGCCCTTAGTTGCTTTCTTCACTTTCTCACTTCCTATTCACTTCTCCACCCAGTGCCATAGCCAATGGCATTTGTAGTTTTCCTGTTCTCCTGATAACATTTGACTATGTTTAGGAAGTTATGGATGGAACCCAAGACTGGGTCAAGTGTGTGCGCTTGGCAAGGGGAGGCGGGTGGAGTGGCTGCAGGGCCTTTTCTGTAAGGTGGGTGCATGGAGGGAACTCTGGGCACCATTGGTCCCTAGTAATCAGGTGACCACAGAATGTGTGCTGGTTGGCTGGTGCCAGCCAGGACAACTGCCTTCAGTTGAGAAGCAACTGTGGGAGGAGGAGCTTTGGCTGTGCTCTCCTCTTGAAGTGGTTGTGATTCTCAGCAGTTGTCTGATCACCACACCTTTTAAATAAGTCAGGCTGCTTACCATCCTCACAGACTAGTCAACTCAGTGGAGGCAGTAGCAGCTGACACCAGCGTGGCGTTGTCGGGCGGGGGTGGAGGGGACTGCTGAGCAAAGGCGGTGGCAGCAGCCAGGAGTGGAAGTTCCTAATGGGGAACAAACTGACCTGCTGCCTGACGTCCAATGCCAGCCCCAGGCTGGGCCAGCACTCTGGGTGGGTGAATCGGGATGATGGGTCTGGTGTCTGCGTGGCGGGCACCAGGAACTCCGTGGCAGCACCACCAGCCCCAACTGCCCTGGAACCTGCTGAGTTGGATTTCCAAGCCTGCGAGGGCCACCCTGTGCTGTGCCTCGGTGACCTGGAAATGCCCAAAGGTAAGGAGCTGGCAGGTGTTTGATGCTCACAGGCTTACCTCTGCCTCCCCTCACCCCAGGATTTCCTAGAAGGGAGCCACCATCAGCCTCCTCCTTGCCTGGAGCTTGTTTCCAAGAGCTGGCTCTTCTTGGCATCCCCACCCCTTAATTCGTTTCTGGTCATGTCTGGCCAGTTTCTTTCCCTTTTCACTACCCAGACCCCTGGTTCTTTCTTCTGTTCCCAACTCAGCCTGAGACACTCCAGTCAGTGGCCCTTCCTGTGCATGCATGGCTCTGTTTAGTGCAGGGGTGGGCAAACTTTTTGACTCGAGGGCCACAATGGGTTCTTAAACTGGACCGGAGGGCCGGAACAAAAGCATGGATGGAGTGTTTGTGTGAACTAATATAAATTCAAAGTAAACATCATTACATAAAAGGGTATGTTCTTTTTTTTTTTTTTAGTTTTATTCATTTCAAACGGCCCGGATCTGGCCCGCAGGCTGTAGTTTGCCCACGGCTGGTTTAGTGTCTCCTGGGACTCTATGAAGACTTCTGGGTGTATTTTCTTCCTTTTCTCAATGAAAACTTCATACCCCAACCTCAGAGTACCCATCATCTCCCTGTCCTTACCTATCCATGTGGCACTTAAGTGAAGGAACCAGGTAAAGCCTGGTTATACCCTTGCTCTCACCTGTTAAGATAATTGATGTTCGGGATAGTTCAGCTGCAAAGATTTTAGGATTTTTTATTTAAATTCAAAACAGATAACCAACATAGAACCTGTATGGTGTTTTTAAGTAAGCTGTTTTCAGTTGCCTGGATAGAAGTTGCTTTATTCCTTCCAACTATAATTTGAACACAGAAGGAAATGGTGGGGGAAGGAACTGGGCATGATGTGAAATGTTACTGCCAGTGCTGCAGAGAATCGTTTTTTGCATGTTTATTTTTTACACAAAGGAGAACCCACATAGTTCTGATTACTTTAATATATCTACTTTGACACAAATATGTCTTCAATCTTACTTCACTGACCTAACAGACTTCACTTTCATATTATTTGTTCTAAAAAGGGGTGGGGTGGCTCACAAAAGTGCTGCTCACAAGTATCAAAAGAGAAGAACACATAACTCTAGACTTTAATTTGTAACATAATGTTTTGGGGGTTAAGACGCCATATTGTGCACAAGAATATTTGTCTCCATGGCTCCCTCTCCATCCTCTCCCCTCCTGCCAGCAGATGCCTGTTTAACTGTAAGAATGTTGAGGTAAAAGTTCTAAAGACCAGATGCCTAAAGGGGTGGGGTGGGGTGGGGAGTGGAGAAGAGGAAGGAGAGAGAAAGAAAATAGGAAATAATTGGTTTAAAATAATTCTGGGTAACAAAGTAGCTAACAAAGACTGTGTTGCTTTTTTTGTTTTGTTTTGTTTTGTGTTAATCCTCACTGGAGGATATTTTTTCCATTGATATTTAGAGAGGGTGGAAGTTGGGGGCGGTAAAGAGAGAGAGAGAAAAACATTGATTTGAGACATATTGATTGGTTGCCTCTGCACACACCCCACCCCAAGGCCTGGGAATGAACCTGCAAACCCAGGTACATGCCCTTGACGGAATCAAACCCTCAACCCTCTGGTGCCCGGGCCAATCCTCTAACCACTGAGCTGCGCCAGCCAGGGCAAGACTGTGTTTTTTTAAGTAGAAAACATTCTTTCACAAAGATGTTAAAACCCCATTATTTCGTAGAGTAAATGTATTATTAGCTCTGGTTCTATTTATCTTTAGTTGAGCTTTTAATTTCTTTAAAAGTAGCCGGTGGGTTCCCCTGGGTGCACGTGGCTTTCTAACTGAAAAGTACTCCCTTTTGAGCATACTCAAATATTATGGGGAAAAAATGAACAAATTAGGAACATAAATTTAGGATTTAATTTGTAACATAAAATCTTAGGAGTTAAGACTCCATATTGTGCACCTTAAAACATAAAGCAAGCGATTACCTGTGAAACCTTCTGCTTGCTCTGCTTGTGCTGTAAGGTGAGCCTCTGAGTGATTTTACAAACAGTTGGTAGATGAGTCGTGTTGGATGAGAGACCAAATTAGGACCTTTATATCATTCTTTCAAGATTTACAACTCACAGGTATATCTCATTTGGCCCTTCTAACTGCAAATAAAGCCTCATGAATATTCTCCCTCTATTGCTGATGGAGAAATCGATACCTACAGATGTGAAATGACTGTGTAACACAGCTGCTGGACAGAAGAGGCCGATGTGGGGGTGATAGATGTGCCAAATGCCATTTTGTTGATGTGTGAAAAAACTTTATATTATTAAAATTCAAAAGTAGTTGTTTTGTATTCCTGCCAAAATAGATGATTGTCCCACCTTGATGCAAGGTGGACTGCAGGCAGACCTACCTTTACATAGTTACAGCGCATTTCATTTGTACAAGCAGCCCTAGGGTCAGGTCCAGACGTATTCTTATTGAAGTCTCAAATTAGTCGTGAGGCATGGAAGGAAGAAGTGAAACTTTAGCTTTGGAAATTGAGGGCAGAATTTAAAAATCACTTTGATGAAAGTATAAAAAGTCACTACCATGAAAGTAGGGTAGAGCATTGAGCTTTTATGCTATCCTTTTAAATGTGCCGTGATGAATAGCCCCAAGTGAGCTGCAAATAACTAAATATGTTCATTTTTTTAATGGAGTTAGAATTAACCTAAATGTGTAAAGAACATTTGCCAAGAACAGCTCACGTGATTTGGGCATATTTGACATACTAGCAGGTATCTGACACTAATTGGCCATAGTATAACTTGCTTCTTGACACTTTCTGGAATGTGCTAGTAATATCAAAATAAAGGAGAGTGACTGTATTTCTAATTGATAAAGTAGAAGGTGGGAAACACATATATGGTTCAGAGATTACTTAGGTACAAGTTAAAAAAAATCTAAAACATAGCCTGGTTTTTTTCCACATAGATGGAAAGATTCTACAATTTTGAGTTTTCCCAGTAGAATTTTTATGTTGTTGCCTTTACTAAAATTGGCTTGTTACCATTACTTAAAAAATCTCTTCCCAACACTGTTATAAGTGATTAAAAGTGATGTGTAGCTATTTTTAAAATTATGTATTTTCTACTCAACTAAATTAGTATGTTTTTTTCTCTTCTTCCTATATAGAGTCGGTTTTAGAATTAATCCCTTCTGACCATCCAAAGGCAAGCACAATTTTCCTGAAGAAATCTCAAATGGATGGTAAGTCAAGATAGGATGTAGGTCACACGTTTTTATTTGAAGAAATCAAAAATATCTGCTGTTTATATATGAGGATTGACTTTGTGATCTTGGCTTTATTTTACATATCACTCAACCAAGTGATCCTGTCTCGCATCTAGAACCTTTAAGCTATTCAAACTCTCTCGCCCTATGTCATGCTGCCAGGGTGCATCAGAGGAACAGAGCCCTATGGGGTCCCTCGGAGCTTAGCACCAGCATGTGCAACTCTGCCAATTTCCTGTGTCCTGTTTGTGTTAGGGTAAGAACCAGTGTAGGATTTTGACGCTTCTGCTTGCCTGCTTATTTTCCTTAATGTTATGTTCAGTCGAGTTTACTTGCTTAAAAAGGCATATATGAGCAAATCTTTCAGTTGATTATGAAAGCAGAAGTACAAGAAGTGGCGGTTCCATTTTATTTGAAGCCATGCAGCACAATACAAAATGGGGTTTTAACACTTGTTTTCATGGCATGTGTGCATTTTGACTGTCTGAAGCTGATCATTTTTGGTTAGGATTGCTGTATTTCTCAGTTTCTTCCAGAGTCATGGTTCTGCTCACGTGTAGAGAGAGGGTGAGCCAGTAAAGGAGAAGCTATCCCGTGCCCCTATCTTCAGTCCTAAGGAATGTGTGCCTATGATGCCGTCCTGCATAATAAAGGAGGCAGTGTGGGAAACAGAGTCCAGCCCAAGACCCTCTTTGGAGCTTTTATTTTTCTTCTGATCTTTGTTAGAGCGAAATGATTTTGTGCGTTGTACATATGTTTAGTTAGGTTAGCCACATCATTGTAAAATTTAAATTAGATCAGTTACTTTGCAATTGAGTAAAGACCCATTCATATTTTTATTTTTTCCTTTATTTTATTTATTGTTTAAAATATTACACATAGTAGTACATATGTCTTCTTTTTCCCCCATGGACTTCCCCCTGGTCTCTCCTACCCCCGACACATGCCCTCCATTCATATTTTCTTAGTAAAATATCCTAGTTGATTACCAGTCAGTGGTTCAGGATGCTTCCAGGTGCCTGGCGGTTCTTAGAGCTCTCGACTGTTAGATCCTGATGATTCAAGTAGCGTGGGTATAAATGTAGAATTAGAAACTGCAATTGAGTAGTGGTTCAGAAGCACAACAGTTAAACTTCTTCATTAGCTAAGTGTCTCACTGGCCTAATTTGCTTTGCCCTTTTCTTTTGTACGTGAAGAGACTTTTATTTGTACCTAATATAGAATATTTTTTGTTAGGTCAGAAAAGTAAAAGTTTTAAGATTTTACTTTATGGGACTCATCTTGCCAGGTGATTTAAATTATAAACTTTGTTAAAAATTATTTTAAAAAATGGAATAAAATTTTGTCATATTTTGTATGTTGGTAGTCTTTCAACATACGAACTTTTGTTTTCCTATGGTATTTGTATCATAATTGATCAGTTAACATTTTTTTTTATTCTTAGTGGGAGAAAAGAAGAAGAAGAACTATTCATACCATGTAAGTAAACAGTTGAAAAGTTAAGTAAAAAATTAATAATTTGAATTAAAAATTGTCTGCCATGGTTTTTAAAAATATATAATGGACCTAATATCATTAGCATACACCTTTTTTGGTAGATTTTCTAAATCTCTTTTGTTATCTTAATTATTAAACTTATATATTCAGGAAAATTTTTGGCTTAGTAATGTCCATTTTTTAAGGAGTTCTGACTTTACATTAAATGTCAATAAATGGTTATGGTAGAAAGACCTACCTTAATTTTTAATCTTGTTTTTTAACAAAATAAATAATAAAATAGCTAAGTCAATTTTTAACACTATCTATTGACTTATTGTCATAGCAGCCGAAAGCTAACTCTCTCACTCTGGCATAGCCTTATTTCCCTCCCTCTGTCCCCTCAACATGTATCATGGTTTTTATTAAATCAGAATCAATGTTTACATTATTATGACTATTTTTTGCTGCTGAGCCATGGAGTTCTCTGGCTATGTCTCTTTCTTGTATACCCTTCATTCTTTTTCTCAAATATTACTGAAATTTGAGCACTTCTACACTTCTCCCGGATAATCCACCCCCTTCTTCCTAGTCAACATGATCTCACACAGCCAAATGCAGCAAGTAGGCTGGTCTCCCATTTTTCAAAAATAACATATTTTGTACCTAATTATCTAGTAATTTGTCTGAAAAAGATAACTGTCAGACAGAAATACTACTTTTATGGTACATTAACATAATACCTAATAAGTCCTCATTTGTGTGTGTGCGGAATTAATTTTTTTACTATATTCACTTTTTGTTTGCTAATAGTTCCCCGCCCCGTCCCCCCAGAAAATGGTATAACATTTGTCACAGTTTTGTCAAAAATATTTTCCATTTACTGAACACATTTGTTCCATGTTCTAGTGGAAGCCGTCTCCCCCAGCCTTTGTTATCTATTCTACTTTAGACTTGTTTTCCCTGGGCCTGTTCTGTTCCTGTTTTGCTGGCCTATTTCTTTAAGATCATCTGGGATCTCACATAACTGTTCTCTTGTGTTGGATCCCCTATGTCTTAGATCAGTGATTTTCAACCTTTTTCATCTCATGGCATATATAAAGTAATTACTAAAATTCTGCAGCTCACCAAAAAATATATTGTTTGCTGATCTGACAAAAAATAACAGGTGTAATTTTGATTCATTCACACAGGACATCTGTTGTTGTGTTTTCTGTTGTCATTTTATTATTTGACAATCTAAAGGAAAAGAGGTCAGTGCCCCTGTCTAGTCAGGTATTGCATGTTTTAAAAATTCTTGTGGCACACCAGTGTGCCATGTGGTACACTGGTTGAAAATCCCTGTCCTGGGTTGTATATTTGCCTCTCTCTTGTTATACTCCCTTGTTTTACTGGAGCACTGTTCCCTGGGAAAGGATACATGGGCAGACATTTTCTAGAGATCTAGCCTCTCTGAAATGCCTTCTATTTAATGAAGTACAGAGTTCTAGGTTGAAATTAATTTTTGCAGTTCTAAAGACATTTCTATTATTTCCTGGAGACAAAGTCATTGTATGATATGTTGTATATTACCAATTTTGGTAATTTCCTTCATTCCTTTATTCTCTGGACACTTTTAGAACCTTCTGTCTTTCTGGGATTCTGAAATATTATAATGTGATTTGGTATGTACCTTTTCATTTTATTGTGGTCATCAAGACTGCAGGTCTTATCTACTTTCGGGGAAATTTTTGTTGTTAATTCTCACTCAAGGATATTTTTTCCATTGATTTTTAGAGAGTGGAAGAGTGGGAGGGAGGGAGACAGGGGGAGAGAGAGGGAGAGCAGGCG
>NW_006285480.1:562987-567551 GCF_000327345.1 Myotis davidii
TCCTCACGTGCCCTGACCAAGGCCGGAGATTGAACTTGCAACCCAGGTATGTGCCCCTTGACTGAGAATTGAACCCATGACCCTTTGGTGCTGGGCGGATGCTCTCACCACTGAAAAACACCAGTGAGGGTGGGAATTTTTGTTTCTTTTATATTATTCTTTATTCCTTCTTGTTTCTAGTTATCCCCATTACTTGGAAATTTGGAACTCTTAGGGCAGTATTCCTACATGAATCTCTAAATTTTTCCCCTCTTATTTTTCATTTTGTCTTTTTCTACTTTGGCGATTTCCTTGACTCTATGTTCCAATCCTTTTATCATTCTTTGTTTTGTTTATCTTATTTTTAATTTATAGTGTTCTCTTATATCCTGTCATTCTTTTTTATAGCATTTTGTTCTTTTACCAATACAATTTTTGCCTTTCTGAGGTTAAGGATTTATTTTTTTTAATTTTTATTTACTTCTGAATGGTCTCATTCCCATTAATTTTCTTTTTTTTATGTAGTAGTTTTATTTTATTCAGGACAACTCATTTGCTGACACCATAGAGTCTAAGTTGCTTTATTAAGTAATCACTAAAAAATGTGATGTTCTTAGCATGGAGATTTTAGGAAATGTTTTCAACTTTTTTATGAGTTCAGATTTTTTAAAATTGAATTCATTGGGGCATTGGTTAATAAGATTATATAGGTTTCAAGTGTACATTTCTATGATGCTTGATTGATATATGGCACTGTGTGCCCGCCACCCAAAGTCAAATCATCTCCCTTCACCATATATTTGGACCCCTTTACCCTTTACTACCTCCTTCCCCCACCTCTTCCCTCTGGTAACCACCATACAGTTGTCTGTGTCCATAAACTTTAGTTTTATATCCCCCATATGAGTGGAATAATATGGTTCTTAGCTTTTTCTGACTGACTTCACTTAGCATAATAATATCCATGTTGTCATAAATGGCAGAACTTCATCTTTTCTTATGACTGAGTAGTATTCCATGTACCACTTCTTTACCCATTCACTTATTCAAGGACCCTTAGATTGTTTCCGTGTCTTGTCCACCATGAACAATGCTGCAATGAACATAGGGGTGCATATATAATTGCAAATTAATGTTTTTAAAGTTTTGAGGTAGATACTCAGAAGAGGGGTTGCGGGGTCATATGGTAACTCTGTTCTTAATTTTTTGAGGAAACTCCATACTGTTTTCCATAGTGGCAGTTTTATTCCTATCAGCAGTGAGTGAGGGTTTCTTTCTCTCCATATCCTCTCCAACATTTGTTATTACCTGTCTTGTTGATAATAGCCATTCTGTTCCATCTCTCTTACTGGTTGGCTTCTCTCAGATGTGTGGTGGTCTCTGGTTGCCTTTGATATCTAACTGGAAGTGCTAGGAGTGAACAGAACTTTATTTAACTGACAGGGCTTCATTGCAAGAATTTGGGGACCCAATTCTGAGCCTCCCTTGGGTCTGTAAGACAGACTGGCTTTCTGACTCCTTTCCCAGCCACGCTCTGTATGCACCAAGCCGTGCTTCCTCTCCTTTTCCTCTGCCATGTCAGTTGCCACTCATTTATGTAGTCTTCAACTTTCAAACATTAAAAATCATCTGTTTACCTTTTACTGTGTATAGCTTTTTTTATGCCTTTAATTCTAATGACATAGCTCTAAAAGGAAATAGATTTGTGGTCAGTTCACAAATCTCAAACTTACAGGTTCTGACTCAAACTTAGAACCTATCATTAAAGTGTAAGTCAAAGTTTAAAGTTTTAATTCAACCTGAAACCTATATGTTCATGTTGACCAATGTCACCCCAATAAATTTAATTAAAAAATAAAGTTTTAATTCAATAAAATTAATAACATTAATTCAGATAATTATTTTTGGTTATACCAATAGCTAGCATACTATACTTTTCTACTAAAATCTTGATTAAGAATTCTCTTTAAACCATCAATTTTGCCATATTGTGCAATTTGTGTGCAATATAGATGGAACAGTTTTCATTAATGCATAAAGTGTTAGAAATTTTTAAGTTAATTAAAAGTCATTAGTTCTGAATATCCAAAACTTGTCTTTTGAAAAAGTTGAGAGAAAACACTACACTTCAGCTTTAGTTGTTGATGGGTTAAGGTGAGACAGTAGGCACAATTGGTGAGGGCAGGATTTCAGTGAGTACTTGACTGGATAGTAAGGTTTGGGTTGTCATTTATTAGACTTCTAGGTATGGTTATTTTTCCAGTCTAAGCTATTAAACTTTAAGTCTAAGGAATCCCTTCCCTTCCTTGCAAAGATTATAAAATAAAAGTCCATCAATTCGGCAATTTGTACTGAATGAATTGAAGATCCAGTGGGATTTTTGTTTCTGTCTAGTGACCAACTGAAATACCTATGAACATTAAATAAATTGTCAATATTATTTTAGCTTTTTAATTTTTTTATCTTTGCATTTCTTATCTTGATATTTGTAAGTGTAGCTTATGAAGGTTGGAGGTCAGCAATAGTAACGTTTCAACCATAAAGAACAATTATTTAAAATTTTCAAGCAAGGTGAAAGGAAAGTAACATTCTGGCAGCCAATGTATCCAGACTTTGCTAGTAAGCTTAATTTTGCCGCCCTCTAGTGCAGCGGTTGCCAACCTTTCGGATTTCACAGACCACCAGTGGTCCACAGACCACTGGTTGGCAACTGCTGCTCCAAAAGTTTCCTTAAACCAGTGGTCGCCAACCTTTTGGACCTAGTGCAGCAGTCGCCAACCGGTGGTCTGCAGACCACTGGTGGTCTGTGAGGTCCAAAAGGTTGGTGACCACTGCTCTAGTGCAGTGGTTCTCAACCTTCCTAATGCCGCGACCCTTTAATACAGTTCTTCATGTTGTGGTGACCCCCAACCATAAAATTATTTTCGTTGCTACTTCATAACTGTAATTTTGCTACTGTTATGAATCGTAATGTAAATATCTGATATGCAGTGGTGGCAATGTTTTCAGTATTTCTTTGGTTGTATCTAGCCAGTAGATTGCACCTGTTTGATTTACTAAATAAACCCTCATAGAGCTGTGAGCCCATGTCTAATAAAAAATTTTCAATGTTTTAGCACTAATATTTTCAAATGCAAACCACTATAATAGAAAAAAAATTTAATTAGAGGAAAATGGGAGCAAACATCACCCAAAGCTTTACCAACTAGTCTATACTTTGGTGCATTTTTTTCCTGTTCTTTTTACTCCCCTGTTTATAGGCTTTGGTCATAATTGAAGTTATTATGCTGTATTACATGCCATATTACACCTGTATAGTTGATAATGTCTCATCTAGATATATAAAAGCCTAAGTGACCATTACGGCGGAACAACCGAACAACCAGAATGACCAGTTGTTATGACGCACACTGACCACCCAGTCGCCTGATCAGGGCCTGCTGGCCAACCTCCCAGTCCTTCCCCCTGGCTGGCAGGCGCCAATTGCCCAGGGGGGGATGGAGAACCGGTGGTGGGTGGCACCGGATGTGGGCAGCTCCAGGTCAAGGCGGGTGCAAGATGGGGCCAGCTGCCAGCAGCTGGGGGAAGGAAGGCCCCAGCCAGCCAACCTCCTGGTCCCTGAAGGCTTTTGAAAAACCTCTTTCTGGGAAGGCTTTTCTTTTCTCCCCAGCGGCATGCAATTCAAAGGCGCTAGCCATGGAGCCGCCCAATCTCTCCTACACCCAGTCGGGTTGAGTCTGGTGCTTGAAGTACACGATGGTTTGTGTTTAGATAGCAATAAACGTGGCCTCTGTATTGTTTTGGTTTATTCTCTCACACGGTTTCTTCCTAACCTCTAAACCGGTAGTCAGACATCCCCTGAGGGGTCCTGGATTGTGAGAGAAAATAAAGTAGAGGCCAGGCTGACGGACCAATCCCCCGTGCAAGAATTTCATGCACCAGGCCTGTAGTTTAAAATAAAAGTATATCAATGAGTTTTCATATTTTATTCTGTATTCGTCCTTTTGAGATTCCAAAAGTAAATTATGTGTTAACTGCATAGCTTAAGGAACATATCAGAGTTTTAGTTACAGTTAAGACATTACTGGCTTGAAGGAGAATTTGTTCCCCCAAATAGTGATTTAAAAAATAATGCCATCAGGAACTTTTGGTTAATGAGGAATAAGTGGCCTTGAAGTAAAACATCGGAAATAGGCAAAATGGTGTTTTATATAATACGAGTGGCCCTGTGCATGAATTAGTGCACATTGAAAGAAAATTAATTAGAAGAAATAGTTTAATATTGCTATTTGCCCTTTCTCTACAATAGAAGTGCCAACCAAATTCACGATCAATAATGACCGATTGAAACACACACATGCTATTGGCACCAGTGACAGCTTTATATGTATTGCTCCTGTGTGAATCAATTTAGCCTTATATATATATATATATATATATATATATATATACTAGAGGCCCGGTGCACACAAATTTGTGCACTCAGGGGGAAGGGGAGTCCCTCAGCCTGGCCTGTGCCCTCTCACAGTCTGGGACCCCTTGGGGGATAATGCCCTGCTGGCTTAGGCCTGCTCCGGGGGGCAGG
>NW_006285480.1:568653-569737 GCF_000327345.1 Myotis davidii
TCTGGTTTGTTTGGGTTCTATAATCGAAACACTGTTTCAACTCCAGCTCTGAGATCCCCGCTGGCTGAAAGCGGGTTTCTGGGGTTTTGTTTAGCTTCTATATTTGTAACAATGTTTCAAACTGCAAGCTCAGAGGCCAGCAGCTGCAGGTGGGGAACGTTGGAGTCCTCCATCACTGAAGCAAGTAAGCCTCCTGTTCGTGTCAGTAGCCTGGCTTCTGGCCACCATCATGGGTGGCAGTTACTTTGCATATTGCTCTGATTAGCCAATGGGAAGGGTAGTGGAGGTACGGCTAATTACCATGTTTCTCTTTTATTAGATAGGATATACACTAGTGGCCCGGTGCATGAAATCATGCACATCAAAAGGGAATTAGAGGAAATATTTTAATATTGCTATTTGCCCTTTCTCTATAATAGAAGTGTCGGAGATGAAATAAATTTAGTAAAATGTATATGAAAATCACCCTCCTGTCAGTCTGGGGTGCATTGTGGGACCCAGAGTCCAGTCCCCACCCACCAGTGTGCACCAGACCCGGCCAGCCCCACCCCCGTCAAGCCCAAAGGGTGGAGTGCGCATCCTCAGGTCCTCCATCAAGCCCCTCCAGGTGGGGGGCGTGGCCTCAGATATCCTGGCCTGGCTCCAAGGTTGAGAGCATGGCCTCAGGTCCCCCAACCTCAGCACCGGGGCGGGAGGCGCAGCCTCAGGTCCCCCAGCCTGGCCTCAGGTCCCCCAGCGCCAGAGCTGGGGGTGCGGCTCCATGTTTCCCAGCCCTGTCTCAGGTCCCCCGGTGCAAGGGTGTGATGACCATTTGCATATTAGCTCTTTATTATATAGGATAGATAAACTTGCTTAATTAGAGCTGCTTTCTGATTTACCGTATTTGCCGGCGTATAAGACGATTTTTTGGCCCTGAAAAATATGCCTCCAAGTGGGGGGTCGTCTTATACGCCAGGTACACTTCAGATAGACTGCCCATAGTGCTTGTCCCGTGCCATAGTGGCCTCCCGATGCCCGCGCACTTCATTCCACATACCGTTCAGGCATCAGCAGCGCTGCTGGGTGTATGCTCGGCTGTTATGCG
>NW_006285480.1:570255-578045 GCF_000327345.1 Myotis davidii
ACATTTTGGTTATTGAATATAAATTAAAATGTTAAAATCAAATCTGATATTGTTTTACCTTTTATTTGGTGTGTGGAAGGTGTGCAGAAGAGGGGGTAGTCTTATACGGCGAGTATATAACAAACTCTGTATTTTGAGTGGAAATGTTAGGGGGTCGTCTTATACGCCCAGTCGTCTTATACGCCGGCAAATACGGTAGCTAAATTTTTTCCAGCCCAGTGAAGCACCCCAACTTCTCTTTCAGGTAATTGATAGTAACACAACTGTAAATATCAACACAAAGCAGATTATTGTTATAGATCATGCAGGGAGAACAAAGGGTAAACTATTTAACTGCAGCAGTGTTTGACTGTATTCTGCGCAGTGAGAAAACCTGAAGTCATTTTCAAGGTCCACCATTTCTTACTTCTTTTCAGTCGGGTCAAGTTTCTAAGCTTTCTAAATCTCCATTTTCCGGCTAATGAAAAGAAAACAGGATTCCACTGAGTCTCCTATGTACCTACTCCAGGACTTCTGTGAGGATCAAATGAGATGAAGCATGGGAAAACGCTTCACAGACATTTGGTTAAAGTGTAAAATGTTTCCACCTGTGTTCCTGGAACTTCAAGGAGGCTAGTCGCTAGGGAGAGGAAGCCGGGCATTGCTATGTGACACCATTACCCAGCACCCACAGCAACCGTTTCCAGGCTGGGCTGGCCTGTGGGCTGCATTTTGCGCCATGGGATCTCAGCAGTGTTGGCTGCAATTTGGTGGGCTTTCGCTCCAGGGTGGTGGCGGGGCCTGTGTCCCATTTTGGGGAAGCTGAGTGTTGGTTTCTGGGTGCCAGGTCCACGGTGCCATTTCTCTATGTGCATCATGGCAGCTCCTGTGTTGAGTGTCTGCCCTCTGGTGATCAGTGCTTGTCATAGCAACCGGTCAGAAGGTTGGAAGGACACTTAACATATTAGCCTTTTATATAGATAGATGAAGAAATTTCTGACTATTCACTAGCAATTTTTAAATGCTCTGTGATTTCAAAGATATCAACTAGATTTTCTCCCTGTCTTGTTATTTGTATGTTTGTGGGGAAACTGATGGGAAAGTATGAGAGCATGATGAAAGCTATTTTATGTTAATACTAGAGGCCCAGTGCACGAATTTGTGCACCATTGGGGTCCCTTGGCCTGGCCTGTGGGATTGGGCCAAAACCAGCCCTCCAACATCCCCCGAGGAGTCCTGAATTGCGAGCGGGCTTAGGCCTGGCCGAGGGACCCTACTGGTGCATGATTGAAGCTAGGGAGAGACACAGGAGGTTGGCCAGCCAGAGAGGGACTGCAGGAGGGCTCCAGGGCATGTCCGGCCCATCTCACTCAGTCCCAATTGGCCAGACCCCAGCACCAAGCTAACCTACTGGTTGGAGCATCTGCCCCCTGGTGGTCAGTGCACATCATAGCGACTGGTCTACCAGTCGACTGTCTGCCCTCTGGAGGTCAGTGCACCTCAGAGCAAACAGTTGAGCAGCCTTAGCATATCATTAGCATATTATGCTTTGATTGGTTGAATGGATAACCTGTCGACCAGACACTTAGCATATTTGGGTTTTATTATATAGGATGGGGAAGGTAGGCTCATATGAATTTGTTTTAAAATACAACATAACTGTTATAGTAGGCAATTAAGAAGATATGAACAGAGTAGGAACAATAGGCCAAGTATGTCAGTAGGGCAGAAAATTTGCCCTGCCTAGTAATGGGCAAAACTGGGAAACTAAATATTGTAGGGTGGGACCTCACCCCCAGAGTGACCTTTCTTCCCCTAGCAAATGGATGGTCATGCGGTTTACACATCCTGCCCTTTTATATCAGTGGTCATGTGGCTCAGACCCTCCCCTGAACTTTTCTCCCCCAGCATATTGACCTCCTTAGAGGAGGAACAAGGGAGCCAGAGAATAGCCTCATATGACTCCCATGCAAGCCCTTGCATGACCACTCCCTTAAGCATTAGCCCTCAGGACAATGAGGTTCTGACCTGCATCAAATAATCTTAGGAACAAAGCCTCAGTCTGTTGACCACAGAGACAGAGTTTTGGTCAAACTAGAGATAACATCTAGGCCTCAATTGTGTTTCAGCTCCAGGCCCAGGAAAGCAGCAAGGCTAGGTGGGGCAGTGCCATGGCTGCCTCAGGACCAACTGTGATGGCTAATCACCCTGCCCTGCACTGAACAAGAAGTGGAGACCACGATCCTGAAGGGACACCTGAAAAGCTCATGAATATTCTCTTGAGATCCTCCCTTATGACCTCTCCTAAAATTTCTACATTTAGACAAAAACTCTTAGGATGAAGGACCTAGTGAACTTCTCTCTCTCTCTCTCTCTCTCTCTCTCTCTCTCTCTCTCTCTCTCGCAGTGGTCGCCAACTGGTGGTCCTCAGACCACTGCTGGTCCGTGAGGTCCGAAAGGTTGGTGATGGCTGCTCTAGAGCTAGTCGGTGCCTTTCCCCCTCTCCTTTCCTCAGGCAGGTATACCCTTGCTTTCTTTCTCCCAAGCTCCAAGGGCCCTTCTTTTGCTCTGTAACTTGAGTCCTGAATCCATGCAGACCAGCTGGCTCTCTTCTACCTCTGTGACTTTCTACCTCAATTTTCTCTTATAATTTGAGTTCTTGGCTATAAATTCTTTCTCAGCTGATCTCAAGGACTGAGATCTAACATCTGGTGCTGTTTTGCCACTAACAAAACCAGGCATGTTAAAATGGTTGGTGTTCTGTGATGTGAAAGAATGCTACGGTTACTTCCAACTAGTTACGGCGACTGGGATTAGTTTTACTTTCAAAGGATTGACCTAACATAGCTTGGGCTGTTTCCAAATTTGGTTATTGTTATATTGTTGGGCTCTTTGAAAATCAATAAATACTTTAAAAATAAATGAATACTTCTAAAGTGTTTTAAAGTTAATTCTCTAGAGCAGTGGTTCTCAGCCTTGGCTGCATATTAGAATCACCTGGGGGTCTTTTTAAAAATCCCGATTTCTAGGCCTCATCCTCCAGAAATTCTGTTTCTTTGTTATTAATGTTGTGGCCCCACCCCATAACAAAGAAACAGAATTTCCAGAGGATGAGGCCCGGAAATCGGAATTTTAAAAAGATTCCCAGGTGATTCTAATGTGCATCCAAGGTTGAGTACCACTGCTCTAGAGGTTCTCAAAAATTTCCTGTCATCTCTCTGATAGCACAGTAGATAAATTTTAATTTGTATCAGTTATCTTCCAGTTGTAATTGATTTTAAATAGTCAAACACTTGTTGAACTCCTAATTTGCCCTAGATTCTGTGCTCAGCCGCTAGAGGTAGAAGAGGAGTACAAGTCCTGCCTTCCCTAGAGAAGCTCACTTTTTATGAGGGAGATGCCCTGGAAGCAGCTGAGACCATTTAACAAGTAGTGTCTCCAGTGTGTGAATGCAGAGAAAGGGAGAATCTGCTGGCAAATGTATCCCGGAGATAGGTGGGAAGTGGGACGTTAACTTGCTGGAAAAAGGAGGAAGAAAAGGCCTTGTAGTCAGGGAGCAGCATGATGAGGCAGAGTCTTGATGAGTGTCAAGCAACTTAGAGAATAGAATTAATAACATAATGTGAAGTGTTCTCTGAGGTTCTCATTTGAGTAATGCAATGGTAGTCTTCATTAAACATGAAGTGAGGGTTAAATTCTCAGAGTTGTTTTATCTGTGTGTTGGATGTGAGAGAATCTTAAAAAGATACTCTTAAGATAAGGAAACTGAGGCCCAGAGAGAACTCTGGCCCCCAAGCTTGTTAGCCATGGGGCAGCCCCAGCGCACACACCTCTGACGCAAATACATGTGTTTTGTCACCCTGTCTCCTGAACTAATAGTTATTATTGGCTTTCATTTACTTTAATAAAATGCTCTTCCTTCAATATTATTATTTTTTAAAATATATTTTATTGATTTTTTTACAGAGAGGAAGGGAGAGGGATAGAGAGTTAGAAACATCAATCAGCTGCCTCCTGCATACCCCTTACTGGGATGTGCCTGCAACCAAGGTATATGCCACTGACCTGAATCGAACCTGGGACCCTTCAGTCCTCAGGCCAATGCTCTATCCACTGAGCCAAACCAGTTAGGGCCTTTCAATATTATTTAAAGAATTATGTTTTAATGTAGAAAATAAAGAATAGAAATAAAAATCTGAGCTGCTTTTCATTTCGTGAGAAAACAAAAAGCACTGAAGTCTAATTTTTAATGTTTTGCCTTATTATAAAGGGGATTTATCATAGGTGTTTGCCAAGTTGGATTATAGGTACATCAAGGGCAGCATTTTATGACCCCTTCCTCAGATTTCATGGTTGCAAGTTAGAGCATCTAATGGGTTTAGAGCTGCACATGATATCGCACTAAAGCAGGTCATGGAGTATAAGAATAGTTGTAATGCTTAATTGTTTGACATTTTAACCAAGGAAAAAAAGCATACTTTTATAGGTTTAACTTACTGTGATATTTCCTTCTATTCCCCTTCCATTCAGGTATCTCCAGGTCACCGTAGTGAAAAGTACAGCTCATGCTCAACAATATTTTTAGACGACAGCACAATTTGCCAGCCTAATGTTAGAATCACTGTGCAATGGTGAGTACAAATAGGTAGCCCAGGGCTCAGTGACAGGCCCTGTTGCTAAAAGGATCCTACCCACATGTAATTCCATCTGAATGTCCTTCTCAGTGATCGGGTTAAGAAACTGGTGTCAATTATGATTTCAGTTTCCATTTTAATCTTAGAGCGGATGGAAGAAGGGAAAGGCCGTTGGCAAATACAAAATTCCCCCCAAAAGTTTTCATATTTACTTGATGCATTACTGTTGTTGAGACATTGTTAAACACCATGAAAGGAGAGGTGCTTTTTATTGAATATTTCTAGAAATAAAAAGTATTTCTTTATGAGATACAGGCTTAAAACAATGTGTACCACTTTGGAAGCTACTCTTGGAAGAAGGACTGGCTTGTCCCCTACTGGCACCAGAGTGCATCTGCATTTACATTCAATGGCTTTCCTGCCAGATTTTCCCCTGCTTACTTTTTTTTCTGCACTATTTCTATGTTAAAATTCACTTCTCCTTCGAGGAA
This sequence comes from Myotis davidii, assembly GCF_000327345.1. Lineage (NCBI taxonomy): Eukaryota > Metazoa > Chordata > Mammalia > Chiroptera > Vespertilionidae > Myotis > Myotis davidii. The sequence goes on from NW_006285480.1 coordinate 575,360, forward strand.
AAATGTATCAAACCAATCTTAAGGAACAACTTTTCAAGCTAATTTCTTTGTGGATAAAATGTGTTCAACTGAGATTTTAATTTTATAGATGTATTAAATATATATATGTATATATACATATATGTGTGTGTATGTGTATATATATATATGTGTGTGTGTGTGTAAAACTAAATATATATATATATATATCTCCAAGACACTGTATCAATCCATATATAAGAAAATCACAGCAGAGAAAAATGAGAGAGGTGATGTTTTGGAAACTTTGCCACAGTCAGGTTTATACTTAAGCAAACATAACTTAATGATGATGAAAACTATTCATTGAGTTCTGTGAGCATCACATACTCCACAATTGGTGATGCACTTTAAAAAACCTTAAGATGAAACTTTTAAGCTTATTTAAGAACCAAAGAAAACCAAACTAGGATGTAGGGCTTCCTGAATCCAATTGGGGTGTCCAAGGAATATCATCAGTGTCTCCCTGGGGTATGAGTATTGCTATACCAGAACACAGTTTGGGAAATGCTACCTGAAAATATTAATGTGCTCATTCCTAATTGTACTTTTCAGTCCTAAAAACATAATTTGTTTTAATTTTTTTTGAATCTTTTTTTTTTATTATTGCTAAAAGTATTACAAAGGGTATTACATATGTGTCCTTTTTTTCCCCCCGCCCTTAACAATCCCCTGGCCGCCCCTATCCCCCAATTTGTTTTAATTTTATTAAACTTAATTTTATTTCTATTGTACCAGCTTTTTTGCTAATTAAATTATCAGTAACTTCTACTTTACTTAAAAACAGCAGGTTCACAATCATAATACTATAACTTCCTTCTCTCACTTATAACAATAGTCGAGATCAAACTGTTTCTTAGCAAAAATTGAGCCCCATCTCTACCTAAAGTCCTGAACTTTGGCAGCTGTCACATAATCGTTTAGTCTTTTTTTTTCAGCCAGGACACTAAATCCATGAGTAAAAAAACCCACTTCACTCTGCCTCTATTCCATAGCTTCTTTTGAATCAAAGGGTTCTGATGTTGCAGTGTATAATTCAAAGGTAGTTTTAAAGATTAACTTTGCTCAGACAAGTAGGTGTTATGCTATTTTGTTCTCCAAATTAGTCTAATTTTTGGAAGTATAATAAGTTTTAATTTGTTCTCATCAAGATTCGAAAATGATCATTCAGTACATTTACTATTGATGAAATAAAGGTTTACTGAGAAAATTAATAGAGCTAATTGGCTTTTAGGTATGGTTTAGAAAAAATGTTATGGGGTAGTAGTGCATTGTTCTCGATGGGGTGCATGAGACTTATTAGAATCACTTAGTAACTTTTTTCAAAATAATGTCTCTAAACAGATGTATTCCATTCCCTCTCCCCTAACACACAAGCCTTTTGATAAGCTGAGGAAGGATGGGAGGCGTATTTTATGAAGCAAAGCATACAGGGTGCTTCTGATTTTAACCCTAATTCATGTGTTCTCAAACTGCACATTACAATCACCTGAGAAGCTTTCAAAACAATCCCAAGTCGTACCAAATGCCGATTAAATCAGATTATCTCAAGGTGGGAGAAGGCTGTTTTTAAAGCTCCTCTGATGATCCCAGTGCACAGCCAAGCCTGGGAACCACACTGCCTGGTAGAGTGTAGAAGGAGGACGGCTTCTCACTCTTGGTGGGACCTTGAGCAAGTCAGTTTTAAGCCTTGGTTACCTTCTCTGTAAAATGGGTTGTTGAATTAAATGTCATCAAAAGTTCATTGGTTCCTTTCAGTTTATGCTTCAATTCTGTGATTTTAAAATCAATTTGACATGGCTCAGTGAGGTCTCTGTTCGATTCCCGGTCAGGTCACATGCCTGGGTTGCGGGCTCGATCGCCAATGTGCGGTGTACAGGAGGCAGTTGATCAACGATTCTCTTCTAACAGTATATTCTCTAGCGTTTTGGTTTTCTTAATTTTGCTAAAAGCCAAAGAATTACAAGGTGAAAAGTGCCCAGGCTATACTGTTCTGAGTGAGGATTTTGTAGCCACTGGGCAACTGGGAAGGTCTTCCCTCACCACATTTAAAAAATGTCTTCAGCCCTAGCCAGTTTGGCTCAGTGGATAGAGCATTCGTCCGTGGACTGACGGTCCTGGGTTCAATTTCGGTCAAGGGCACTTACTTGGGTTGCAGGCTCAATCTCCTGCCCTTGTTGGGGGTGTACAGGAGGCAACCAATCGATGTGTCTCTTTCACATCGATGTTTTTCTCTCTGTGTCTCTCCCCCTCCCTCCCACTCTCTCTAAAAATTAATGGAAAAATATCCTCAGGTGAGGATTAACAACAAAGAGTCTTCAGACCTAACATAAAATCAATTGTTACAATTTTTTTTTCTCAGCCTGGCATTAGCAATATATTACCACATAAAGAACAGGTGAGTTTTTAAACCTGTTTTGTTATTCTAGCTAATAAACATACAAGATATAAAGTTTAGTGTTAGATAATAACTACAGACATTATTGGAGTAAGCTATATAGTGCTTTTATTACATTATTGAAGGGAATCATTTGTTTTTCTCTTAGGACTCTTAATGCTTAAGTTATTGAGGATCCCAAAGAATATTTGTTTATGTAGGCTATATTGATATTTACTGTATTAGAAATTAAAATTGAGAATTTAGAATAAGTTCCTTATATGTTGAAAC
>NW_006285480.1:578092-594606 GCF_000327345.1 Myotis davidii
AGCACTGTTGAAATTTTAAGCAGGATAATTCTTTGCTGTAGGGGGCTGCCTTGTGCGTTACAGGATGCTTAGCAGCATCCCTGGCCTCTTCTCACTAGATGCCAATAGCACACTCTTCCCAGGCCATATTCTAAAACAAAAAATGCCTCCAGCCATGGCCAGATGTTTCCCTGGGACCCAAATTCACCCACTAGAGCAGTGATGGCACACCTTTTGAGCTCGGCGTGTCAGCATTTTGAAAATCCCTAACTTAACTTTGGTGCCATGTCACATATAGAAATTTTTTGATATTTGCAACCATGGTAAAACAAAGACATATTTTTGATATTTATTTTATATATTTAAATGCCATTTAACAAAGAAAAATCAACCAAAAAAATGAGTTCGCGTGTCACCTCTGACACGCGTGTCATAGGTTCGCCATCACTGCACTAGGGAGCCATAGCATTAACGTAACTCTTTATAAAAGATAATTATTTTCCACAACAAAAAGTTGAGTGGAAATTGTCACTTATATATATTTTTGCAAATCTCTTTATGTCTGATTTAATAGAACAGCTGATTCTCATGTACACCCCGTCTTCAATCCTCTGTGATTACTTCAATCATCTCAATAATTCGTTTTGAAGAAACAGTGTGAAGGCCCAGCCTCATGTTGCTCTATAGCTAGAAAAGGGTGTGTTTTTAAAGTCTTCAGATAATTATGGATATTCTTTGATACTGTACTAGAAGTCCACAAGTGCTGGTTTGTTAAATTAGTTACAGTGGGATTTTAAATCATATTTATAAACTTGTAGTAGGTCTCTGTTAAATTAATACTCATTCATATATCTTTTACACTGAATGAATCTTTTTACTTGTATATAATTTATAATATTATTCATTGGTTATTTGGAAAGTATTGGTTCACATTTCTTTATACAGTATTAAAGCTCACTTTTGTTAGTCAGCATCATATCAACACCAGTTTTACCAGAAAAGCCTAAATATTGAAAAGCTGTCAAGCTCACAAAAATAGGTACAATTTCCCCCTAATATTGATTTTTAGCTTGATAGCTTGAATTGTGTCATTGGCAACAAATAACACAAGTTATTTTCCTTGAAGTGACAGGCTCACTGTTCAGTTTTGAGAGAATGACAGTTGTACTATCAAATAAAGATGTTATTCAATGAAAAAAAGTAGCTCGCTCAGCTCACAACTAAGTCACAAGTGCTTTTACCTAACAAGCACATTTCAGTATGCAGAAGTGCTTAATGTATACTTTCCCCTTATTCGGAATAGAAAAAGAAGAATCAGCCATTACTAATTGTTACTGCTTTATCAAAGATGTTCTTAAGTAAAGCAGAATTTGTGTTTCAACAAGAGGCAGTGAAAAATAAAATGACTACTAGTACAGTGTAGTACCCCTGCCTTGATTCGTTCTCACAAACCATGACTTTTGCTTTTATACAATGGTTGCAAATGTCAGTGCAAATGGAGGCAATGCCTTAATATTTCTGTAAAAATAGTTTGGCCTCATGGGTCTCCTGAAATGATCTAAGATAGTGGTCAGCAAACTCATTAGTCAACAGAGCCAAATATCAACAGTACAACGATTGAAATTTCTTTTGAGAGCCAAATTTTTTAAACTTAAACTATATAGGTAGGTACATTGTTACTAACTTAATTAGGGTACTCCTAAGGCTTAGGAAGAGCCACACTCAAGGGGCCAAAGAGCCGCAGTTTGCCGACCACTGGTCTAATAGAACCCCACAGGCCTGCAAAACACACTTGGAGAACCACTGTTTAAATGAGCAGAATATGTTAGTGTGGAAAATTAAACTTAAAAGAAGAAGAAGACTGGTTGCCTTGGCCTGTGTGGCTTCAGTTGGTTGGGAGCATCATCCCATATACCAAAAAGTGGCAGGAGTGTTTGATTACTGGTCAGGGCCATACATCAAAAGGTGGCAGGTTAGATCCCCAGTTGGATGCTTGTAGGAGGCAGCCAACCAATGTTTCTCCCTCTCCCTCCCCCTCCCCCTCCCCCTTCTTCTCTCCCTTCCCACCCCTCTCCTCTCCCTTTTTTCTCCCTTTCTTCCTCTCCTTCCTTTCTTCCTCTCCCTTTCTTCCTCTTCCTTTCTTCCTCTCTGTCTCTCTCTCCCCTCCTCTCTAAAATCAATGGTCTGGTCACTTTTAAAATAAAAAGGCAAATTTTTAACTCAGTCTACTTAAAAGTGGCAAGAAGAAATACATAATAATATAGGAAACTAAAAAGAGAAAAAAACACAGAAAAAAATGAATCTCATATTCACATGAACGGTTGCCCACCCCTCCTGCTTTATAAAATGTTCCTGTGTCTTCCGACGTGAGCTTAGAGGAGTGGGCAATTGTTTTGGTTGTCTAGCATTGCCTATTAGGGAAGGTCAATGCTTATAAAGCCAACTCTGGCTGGTCATTATAGAAAAAATTTCACAGAACTGATGTGCTGAGTAAAAAGAGGTGAAAAAATTCTTACAGAACCTAAGAGAAGAACTTGTAGAAGGACTTTGTTGAAGGTTAAGCTTCTCCCTCCACCCCTCTCTCTACTCCCAGGAGATGTGTTACTAAGATATTAACAATTCCTGGATTAGTTTCTTAAATCACTTTCTTATTTTTTAGAGATGCAAATAGATCTGAGGACATTTTTGATGAAAGGTTACATCCATTCACAGTAAGTGCTAGTTGTATTGAAGTTATATTTCTCTCTCTTACAATTGTGTTTATTTTATGCTGATTTGCTTTGAAATTAATCACTAGAAGAAAATTACTCCCTCCAGCTTGAAGTCAAAATTATCTTCTTTTAAGTTTTCTTCCACACCCCATGTTGCATCTAATGATTTTACAAAACAAATATATAAGAAATATGTCGCCCTGACTGGTTTGGCTCAGTGGATAGAGTGTCGGCCTGCGGACTCAAGAGTCCCAGGTTCGATTCCGGTCAAGGGCATGTACCTTGGTTGCGGGCACATCCCCAGTGGGGAGTGTGCAGGAGGCAGCTGATCGATGTTTCTCTCTCATCGATGTTTCTGGCTCTCTATCCCTCTTCCTTCCTCTCTGTAAAAAATCAATAAAATATAAAAAAAGAAATATGTCATCAAGAACTGTGTTGTAGCTTTGTATAACTAGTAAGCTAAAGTAAGTCAACATGCTCCTCCCAAAAAAGTATCTTTTTAAAAGATAATTTTCATTAACATCAAACAATATGAATATTTGTAAATAAACCTAACAGATATTTTAAGATCTCTATGAAGAAAATTAAACAGCTATTTAAACTTTGGCTTAATTAGAATGACAAAAGAATTTCAAATTCACTTCTTCAGATGCTCTATAGCAGCGGTTCTCAACCTGTGGGTCGCGACCCCTTTGGGGGTCGAACGACCCTTTCACGGAGTCGCCAAAGACCATTGGAAAACACATATATAATTACATATTGTTTTTGTGATTAATCACTATGATTTAATTACGTTCAATTTGTAACAATGAAATTAAGGGTCTCCACAACATGAGGAACTGTATTAAAGGGTTGCGGCATTAGGAAGGTTGAGAACCACTGGTCTATATGGCTGGTGACCACTGTACAGCACGGCACGGCCTTAGAGCCTGATGATTACAGGAAACTGAAAATACATTTTCAGAGTTGATTGCAGAAATATGACATGGTGATCAACAAGACTTTTGAACCTAAAGATGGTTTATGTTTAGGTAGAATTCTGTAGAAGGAAGGTGGAAAGGAACGTATCAATTCTCTGAGGGTGTGCCTGTATTTATCTTTAATGAGTGTTGGTATTGAATCACTATTGGTATTGAAATCAATACACATATTGATTTCAGAGAGAAAGGGAGAGGGAGACAGAGATAGAAACATTAATGATGAGAGAGAATCATTGATCAGCTGCTTTCTGCACGCCCCCCGCCCGGGAATTGAGCCCGCAACCCAGGCATGTGCCCTTGACCAGAATCGAACCTGGGACCCTTCAGTCTGCAGGCCAATGCTTCATCCACTGAGCCAAACCGGCTAGGGCTCACTGTTGTTTTTTAAGGCCTCATTGTAGGAAAAGACTACAAGACATGTCGCCCAATCAAAATTATCCTAAGTAGCATGTGGGCACAAACAGACTATGATATCAGGGGCATGTGGGCACAAGCTATCACAAAAGTACTTCAGTGTTTTTCTTCAGTGGATACTTACTTTGCGTTTTTTCTCCTTTCAGCATGAAATAGTTCCAGAGGAATACTTTAATCATAATCCTGATTCCGAGAGTATTTACAGATTTATTCACCCTTTTTTCAGTACCACAAAGCTAACAGCTGAATGGGCAATAACAACTTTGGTAAGATAGTTCTTTCAGAAAGCATTTTTTCTGTTGTGTCCACAGGGTATGATCTTGTTTTTCAAATACTAGTAAAAGTAGGTTCCTGAAATGATCATCAGAACTTAATTAAGGGAAAATTATCAAAGGAAGTAAAATACACACATTTGAGCTTAATAATCATGATTTAACATGTCCTTGCTTTTCTCATCACAACACAGTTGCTTTTAAAGGCAGCAGGAGAGATGCCCGGTTTCTTCCTCCACACCTCAGGAGACACATGCGCATGCAGTGCACACGCAGGCACACATACAAGGCGTGCTGTGGCGTAGGATGGGGGCCATAGCAGACCCTCTGGGCCCCAGGCAGTGACAGGTTCAGTGTAGGTCTAAGCTGAGTTGCAGGCTGGATTCCCCAGGCAGTTGTAATGTGTGTCCTGGTTGAGAACTAGAGCCCTAAATTCTCTGTTCCTTGGATGATGGGTGTTCATCCGTCCTTGCTGTCCTCTTGTGCCTGCCTGTGATGTTTCCTGGATTCTAGTGCCAGTAGGACCTGAAAGGGCTTTGCTGGTTGTGTGTGCGCCCGGTTTCTTCCTCCACACCTCAGGAGACACATGCGCATGCAGTGCACACGCAGGCACACATACAAGGCGTGCTGTGGCGTAGGATGGGGGCCATAGCAGACCCTCTGGGCCCCAGGCAGTGACAGGTTCAGTGTAGGTCTAAGCTGAGTTGCAGGCTGGATTCCCCAGGCAGTTGTAATGTGTGTCCTGGTTGAGAACTAGAGCCCTAAATTCTCTGTTCCTTGGATGATGGGTGTTCATCCGTCCTTGCTGTCCTCTTGTGCCTGCCTGTGACGTTACCCAGGATTCTAGTGCCAGTAAGATCTAAAAGGGCTTTGCTAGTTGCCTGCTCAGCTACAGCTGTATAAGAACCATTGCATCATTCATACAGAATTCCTAAGGTAAGATTTTATCAGTTGGAATGAGTGGTCCATTCTAGTGAGAAGGAATGGGATTGTATCAGTCCTCCCTCGGGCAGTCCTAAAGGGGAAAGTCTCCTGCATGGTCTGGAGGGAAGAGTACTTAGGTCAGTGCCTCCTCCCTCAGTTCACATTTTGGAGAGGCAGCCTGTGCTTCTGAATAGAGACCCTCAGTGGGCACGGGACCAGACACAGGCCTTTCCATGGAGCTGCCAGCCATGTGGAGTGCTGAGCGCATGCTGGGGAGAGGCAGGAGTGGTGCTCTCATAGGAAGAGCTAGGTAACACAGGAAGGAGGGCGCCTGGGTGGAAGAGGGTGAGTCCTTGTAGGCGAGTTAAGTTTGATGCACCTGCGAGACAGCTGAGGGGCAGTCTCTAGAATGGTTTGAATATATGGAATTAGCATGAACCTGAGCTACAGTAGGAAATTAAGATGAGCTGTTCCAGTGCAGAGGAAGACTATAAATGAAAAGTGTATAGAAGAGAGAATAGTGGCAAAGAGTTAGATATTCAGTGGCTATTTATGGAATGAGCAACTTCTTGCAGCATTTTGACCACACTCTCTTGACCTCACCTATCTTGCCTTTTTTATTATTTTCTCCTGGTTTTGCCACCACTCTAAGCCATTTCTGGGGACTTCTTCCTTCAGTGCTGATAGTCCTTACAGATCTAAGTGCTGAGGATAGAGGGGAAACGAGGTTGAATAAAGTTTTTTGCTTTTGTGGAGCTTATATTCTTATAAGGAAGACATACATATTTCTTTAAATGAGTTTTGTTAAAAAGATGAATATTTCAGGTAGTAGTAAATACCAAGAAGGTAGAGCAGGGTGAAGTGATAAAGTGATGACAGGGGCTTGAAACTCTAGATAGAATGATCAGGAAGAGCCTCTTTAAAAGATAACATTTGAACCCTGACATGACTGAACTGAGACAGATGAGCTCTGGTGTGATAGACAAAGGGGACAAGTGCCGGATTCGGAGATAGGAAGGTTTTGTGTATTCAAGGAACAGTGAGGTATGGCCAGTGTGGTCAGTGTGTGGAATGAGGGAAAGCATGTAGGACATGAGAGCATAGAGGATCAATGTCCTATCTCATAGGGCTTTGTAGCTTCCAGGTCATGGGAATAAGGTACATTTTCATTTGTTTGATGGGAAACCTTTGGCAGGTATTTAGTAGGGTAGTGAAGTGCTCTTAATTAAAGAGGCTCTCCTGGCTGCTTTGGGGAGAATAGATAGTAACTGGGAGGCCGAGTGGGGGCCGAGAAGCCAGTGATACAGGTGAGAAGTGACAAATAGAAAGTGGTCTGATTACAAGAATTGCTAACAGATTGGAGCAGGTTAACTCAATTGAAGGTTTTGGCCAAGCACTTAGGCAATGGTGTGCCCTTTATGACATTAGGGAATGCTTGGGGAGTGGAACTGGGTAAAGAGCTCTGATTTGTATGGGCAAAGGCACTAATGACCTTAGCATTGTGCTTTCGGGAGAGTGACAGTGCCAGGCAGACCGCAGTGGGTTAAGGAGAGAATGAGACATGAGAAGCAGCATCGGCAATCACTGTGAGCAAAAGGAGAGGAAGCTTTCTAGGGGTTGGGGGGCATGGGAAGCACGTAAACACATATTGGGGAGAATCTCTGGCAAGGGTTCTTCAAAAAGAGGTAATTGTGGGAGGTGTTCTTCAGAAGTGGGATGGGATTGACTTCACTGCTAGAAGAGTTTCAGTGAGAAGAGAAATCTCAATTCCACTGTCACAGGAGGGCAAGTGGTATAAATGAATGAGTATTGGCACATACCACGTCTGCGGTAAAGTTACGGGAAGTTGAGAGATTGCCAAGTGCCTCTAATTAATCCCATAAAGTAGACAGTTGAACTTTGTAAGGAGGTTCATTCTTAGGATATCTGAGAGCACTGAGTTTTGCGGGGGGAGGGTTGGTGGAAATTTTCACTAAGAATGCATAATGTTCAATAACCATTTGTTTTTTTAAAATACAGTTGAGTTTGAAGAGCAATAGCAAATCAGAGCTGTCAATCTGATAACCTCCGACAGTAAATATACTCTTTAAAATTGGACATTTTTCTTGTTGTAAAATGGCATGCATACTCTTCTGTAAAGCACCCTTTGAAATAACAAATCCCAGCTTGCCTCTAAAATCTGTTTTTAGCTGTTAACTTTACCCAGTTCTTTGTAGAATAGACATGTAATACATGTGAGGAATTCATGAAACTTCACCAGCTACCTGGAGAGCCAGGGAGACAGAGACTGGCAGCTCTGCTACCACCTGAAACCAATGGAACAGGTTGTGTAAGATGGAGGTGGAGTTCATAAAATGATGATGGAGATGTGAAGATTAGGGGATATAAAAGGGCTATCCCTGTGTGCATGTGTGTTTCTTACAAAGGCACTAAGTCCAGGATTACTTGACAGTTGTAAAGACCTGCCTCAAGCACACCTGTTTGGACTGCCTGTCCTGCTGTACCGCACAGCAGCCACTCGGGGGCTGTCTTGATGACCAGGGTTTATCTTCAGCTTGTGCCACAAAAGGACTAGTTAATATGTAAAGAAGATACAAATGGGGTCAGTATTACCAGGGATTTCCATATACAAGTACTATGTAAAATCACCATATAACTACCAGCCAGGTATGAAACAGTGCACGTGGTAGGCACTTGAGTATCTACACTGGGCCCTTTACAAGCGGAAAGGTAGTAACGTTTCTTCAGGAAGTCCTTTGCTAAGATGTCCATTCATTCCTGTGACCAAAAATTGGACTGGAAATTCACATGGCAAAATAGGCAACAGAAGTATCTCATCTGCAACTGTAACTTGGTCTCTGGCTCTGGCTGGCCAAGCAGTCTCATAGAACCCAAGAATAAAAGGCATGTCAAAAACAGGTGAAAGTTTAAGTTCTTACTATAGCACTTAAACCCTGAAATAAAACCAAAGACCAGTGTTCTACTTTTGCAGGTTTACTTAGAAAGACTTTTAATTTATGCTGAGATCGACATTTGCCCCACTAACTGGAAAAGAATTATTTTGGGAGCTATTCTTCTTTCCTGCAAGTATTTGCATGATCAGGCTATAAGGAATGCAGACTTCTGCCACATCTTCAAGGGCATTACAGTCAAGGACATGTGAGTTAGCAAGGTTTTTGTGAACTTTCTTACCATTTTCCAATAACTTATTTGCTCCAATAAAGTTTACATATTAAAAAATATTTTTAAAGGTTACATTATGCAGAGAACTCAAGTAGGCATAAAATTACATACATTTTTGATCTACATTTGCTGTAACAATTTATATTCCTCCTCATTAACTATTAGGTCTTCATGTATTATTGTTATAATAATCTGTGATAATTTTAAATGTATTTCTCTGGTGGTTATTGGCAACCATTATACAAACTCACGTCTGAGAACAACAGTACTTTAAATATATTCATGGCTTTCTTAAAGCAGTCTAGCTACCAGTTCCAGTCCTTCCCCCCCTCCCCTCTTTATTATTATTTATTTGTTTCAATAAGACTTTTCATTCAGTATTATTTTGTATTAGTCTCAGGTGTACAGCATGGTGGTTAGAAAATCATATACATTACAAAGTGTTTTCCCCAATATTTTCAGTACAACTTGGCACCATACATAGTTATTACAGTGTTATTGACTACATTTTCTATGGTTTAATTTGCATCCCCATGACTATTTTGTAACCAACCTGTACTTCTCAGTACCTTCACCTTTTTCACCCACTCCCCCTCCTTCTTCCCTTCTGGAAGCCATCAGTCTGTTCTCGATATCTATGAGTTTGCTTCTGTTGTATGTTCATTTATATTCTTTAGATTCCACATATAAGTGAAATGATACAGTATTTGTACTTTTCTGACTTAGTTCACTTAGCATAATACCCTGTAGGTCCATCTGTGTTGTCACAAATTGCAAGATTTAATTCTTTTTTATGGCTGAGAAATATTCCACCACTTTTTAATCCATTCATCTGTTGATTGGCACTTGGGTTGTTTCCATAGCTTAGCTATTGTAAGTAATGCTGCAATGAACATAGAGGTAAATATATTCGTTGAATTATGTTTTGGGCTTCTTCGGTATACCCAAAAGTGGAATTATTGAGTCATGAGGCAGTTCCATTTTTAATTTCTCAAAGAAATGCCATACTGTTTTCCATAGTGGCTACACCAATCTACATTCCCACCAAAAGTGCATAAGGTTCCTTTTTCTATACATCCTCACCAACACTTGCTGTTTGTTGATTTATTGATGGTAGCCATTCTGACAGGTGTGAGGTGATATCTCATTGTGGTTTTAACTTGCATTTCTTGGATGATTAGTGATGTTAAGCATCTTTTCATATGTCTATTGGCCATCTGTATGTCTGCTTTGGAGACATTGAGGTCCCCTGTCCATTTTTTAATTGGATTGTTTGTTTATAGATGTTGAGTTGTATAAGTTTTAATTTGTAAAAAATGTTTACAAGATTTTTATTAATTGAATTATTATTTATTTTAGAGAGAGGGGAAGGAAGGGGGAGAGAGAGACACACACACACACACACACACATCAATGTGAGAGTGAAACACTGTTTGGCTGCTTCCTGCACACCCCCTACCAGGGATCGAGCCTGCTACCCTGGCATGAGTTGTGTAAGTTTTTTATAAATTTTGAATATTAATCCCTTATATTATTGTCAAGTAATGTTTTCCCATCAGTGGGTTGTCTTTTTATTTTGTTGATGTTCTTCTTTGCTGTGCTAAAACATTTTAGTTTGATGTACTCCAATTTGTTTATTTTTTCTTTTGTTACACTTGCTTGAGATGCTCTATAAAAAAAATATATTACTAAGGGAAATGTTCCACATTTTACTGCCTAATGTTTTCTTCTAGGAGTTTTATGGTTTTGAATCTTACATTTAAGTTAATAATCAATTTTGAGTTTATACTTGTATATGGTGTAAGAAGGTTTAGTTTCATTTTTTGTATTTATCTGTCCAAATTACCCAACACTATTTATTGAATAGACTGTCTTTACCCCATTATATGACCTTCTCTGCTTTGTCAAATATTAATTGACCATGTAGGTGTGGATTTATTTCTGGGCTTTCTATTCTCTTCCATTTATCTACATGTCTGTTTTTATGCCAGTACCATGCTGTTTTGATTACTATAACTTTGTAGTGTAGTTTGATATCAGATAGTGTGATACTTCCATCCTTGTTCTTTTTTTCTTGAGATTGCTGTGACTATTCGGGGTCTTTTGTGGCTCCATATAAAATTTTGGATTATTGTTCTATTTCTGTAAAATACACCATTGTTATCTAGATGGGAATTGCATTGCATCTATAGATTGCTTTGGGTAGTATGTACATTTTAAAGGTGCTCATTCTTCCTATTCATGAACATGGTATATGCTTCCATTTACATGTATCTTCTACAGTTTTTTTCTTCAGTGTCTTATTATTTTCTGAGTGCAGGTCTTTTATCTCCTTGGTTAAATTTATTCCTAGGTATTTTTGTGGGTGTTTTTTTTATGCAATTGCATATGGATTGTGTTTTAGTTTCCCTTTATTTTTAATCTTTATTGTTGAAAGTATTACATATGTCCCCTTTTTCCCCCTTTTGACCTTTCTAGCCCACCCCTGCCCCCCACCCCAAGCCTTCACTACCCTATTGTCTGTGTCCATGGTTTATGCTTATGTACATACACATTCTTTGGTTGATCTCTTCCCACCCACCGACCCTCCCCTACCTTCCCTCTGAGATTCCACTGTCTTTTCCATGCTTCTATGTCTTTGGATCAATTTTGTTCATTGGTTTATTTTGTTCATTAGATCCCACTTATGAGTGAAATCAGTGGTACTTGTCTTTCCCTGACTGGCTTATTTTGCTTAGCATAATGCTCTCCAAATCCCTCCTTGCTATTTCAATGGGTAAGAGATCCTTCTCTTTTACTAATAGTTCATTATCTAGAATAATAAAAGTGTAATATGCTAATTAGACCAGAAGTCCTTCCGGACGAAGCAGGGCTCCGAGGTGAAGCCCGGGTCCCGGGTGCCTGCCAGCAGCTGGAGGGAAGCCCGGGTCCCAGATGCCAGAGAGAAGCCACACAATCCAGTCTCTTCTCACTAGTCCACTCCAAGCCACCCTCCCTCTGTCTAAGCTCAGGGCAAATGGCCACAGAAAAGATTGGGTGCTGGCTCTTTAAGAGGGCACCTGGATTTCTAGCAGATCCCTATCTCCTGTCTCTCCCTGGAAGACAGATCCCTGCTTATTTTCACAGCCAGACATTATGTGGGCTCCTCTTCCCAGCTCTGGTGCTCTGGGCTGGGTAGCTTGGCATGGGGCTGAGACCCCTCGCTTTTAAGAAGGGATCTTCGTAGCTGAGATATCCCTATGGATTCTCAGACACTGCATGTGGGTGCTGGGGCCAGCCCTTCCTTCCAGAGTCACGGCGGCTTCTTCATAAATCCTTGGTTATAAGAAATCTGTTTAGGTAGTCTGCAATTGGTTATTCAGGTTGAATGTTCTATATTTTAGTTGAAATTCCAGTTCGGTCCTGGGAAGAGGTGAGTGTAACGTTTACCTACGCTGCCACTCATCCCACCCAGTGTTTTTCTGTTGTTTCCAGCCCACTTTTAAAGGGCATACATCTGGCCTTTGGAATAAGTGTTTGGCCACTGTTATGGTCTTAGGGCCTCTAGACTATTGATGGGGGTGCTTATAGCTTAAATCTGAGTCACACTGTATGTATTTGCATTTACTTGTCTTTTCCTCCTTTATATCTAAAGTCATGTTGTTAAAGAAACCATGGTAGAAAATTAACCACATATAAAGATTTCAGGTCCCTGTGCTCGCTCCTGCTTTTTAAAGAGCATTGCACGTGTTTGAAAGTAGGTCTGATGATTTAGCAAGCTCCGACCTCTCAGGCAGGCGGAGAAGTCTAAGTTCTTCACATAATAGTGTAAATTGAAGAGTCACCGTTATCTTGCTGGTGGCCATTAGCAAACTACGTGACAGCAAATAATAAACTTGAAACAAATGAAAGCACTGTTGGAAGTCGCAGAAGCTAAAGTGACCTTGACACCATTGTCATCAGTCTTCAAACTGGTCCCTTGGAGGCAGTATAACTTGTACTCATGAACCCTAGCCCTGCCATGATGGCCACTGAGATTTTCTCAAAACCTGCAACTCAACTGGTGGGGCTCTGGTTCTAGTTATAACATCAGAGAACATGCAGAGAAATGTATGAGTTTGCATAGATGGGAGCCCTAGAGGAAATGGTGGCAGTATCAAGCCACAGACTCCTTGTAAAGAATGCTTTGTGTGTATGAACAGAGAAATACCAGGAGCTATGTTTATAATAGGCTTTTATTTATGATCCTTGGGAATTGGGTGGTATTATAACAGTGCTTAGTATACATCGGTGTCAAGCCCCTGCTGCTGACTACTATTTGAAATGTTCTCTTTTGAATCTAAATTGAAAAATTGGTGTCTATCAGCTTTTCCTTAAATTTTTCCAACATCCATGTATCTTTTTAGAATATTGTTTCCCTTCAAAAGAATAAGTTAAACTGAGCAGCTGCTATTCAGAAAATTTGTTGTGTTTGTAAACGGTACGCCATTCAGCTGTCTTGCCATTGAAAACCAAAAAAGCCCATAAAAATCAACCCAAAACAAACAAAATAACCCAGATGATGCATAATCTTTAGACATAAGGCTTTCTTCCATGATTAAGCCTCTATTAATAGACTGGTAATCCTGTGAAGGTACTATATTTCTTCACAATTAACATATTTTAGTGAAGGAAATATAAAAAGGATGGTAAAGTGCATTTATTCCTGTAGTAAATTAAGTCCTGTTTAGCTGATTATCAAAACATTGTCTGATTTACATTTCTATAGGCTTATGGTCATATGAATATGGAATTAATTTTGGAAGTAGGTTCACTAGGTTTAAAGTTTAACAAGTGAGAAAACCTCATCTCTGCTTATATTCTGACCCCTCCCCATGCAGGAGAACATCAAACTTTTGTTGACCTATCCAATGAATAAAATACTAAAACTTTGAAAATAAGACACCAAATATGTTTAAAAACCCTCTCATGTTTGTTCGGGTAGCTACCATTTTATTAATTAACTCTATCAAAGGATGACTGGCAGTAGTACAATTTACTAATTTTATTTAACTACTTGGCAAGTGACAGCAGTATGGTCACATAGCAAAGCACTGCTCCCAAATTTCCTTTCCTGCTTTATTGGACTCACCTCTTCTGTTCCGGCAAGGGTCAGGGGATGCCGAATGTCTCGGGGTTCCATTCCCAACACGGGGGAGCTCTGAGTCTGACTGCCATGCTCTATTAGTCCAGCCAAGACGTCTATCTTTAACCTTTCTGCCTTCCAAAGTTTTAAAAGTGCATCCAGTTCTGTCATAGTGCCAGTTTCTCACCCCAGTAAGATTTAAGTGAGCAGAAGCTCGCATATGCTCTTTGACTTTAGCCCCAGGCCCCGGGGTGGTGGGGGAGGTCCCTTTCCCATCAAATGTGGCACATTTATTTATTTATTTACAGAGGCCCGGTGCATGAAAATTATGCACGGGAAGGGTCCCTAGGCCTGGCCGGTGATCAGGGCCGATCATCTTCCCCCACCTCCCTACCTCCTCCTTCCCGCACTACCTCAGCACCCCGCTGCCACCTCTGGTCACCTGCCATGTTCCACGCCACCCCCTGGTGGTCGGCACACATCATAGTGAGCGATCAAACTCCTGTTCTTCCGGTCGAACTCCCGAAGGGACACTTTGCGTATTAGCCTTTTATAGATAGAGATTTATTAGCAATGAATCCTTGTTGCCTGGAGTTTTCCCCCTCAGAGATAATAGTGGTGGCTCTCAGTGGATTCATTTGTTGCCATGGTGATATGCCCACTCCTTTGGTTGGCACCTCTCTACTTTAATAAGCCCCTTACTGTTATTGGCCTAGTGAAAATGTCTGCAAGTTCCTCAGAGCCTAGAGACAGCACACATCATTCCTTTCTTCTGATCGCTAGAGTGAGGCCCTGTGAGTGAGCGAGGAGCATGAATCTACAGCTGCACTAATGGGACTTGGATGAATGAGCCCCGAGTCAGCAGCAAGAGTGAACAAGAGAGAGGGGACCTCCTCACCCTTGCCCGAAACTCAAAGTGCTAGAGGCAAAAGGGACCACAAATAGCTGCACCTTGTTTGTTGTTTGAACAGTAGTGTATTAGTATAGCCAGGTAACCTTTATTTGTTTCAAAGCAAAACTTATAGCCATCTTAGTAGCTTAGAAGGATAATTTTGAAGATAGCCTCGTTGACTAAAATTGTCCCATGTTGGTTTTGTGTTTTCCTTCTTCCCCAGAAGTGACTTGGAAAGGCAATATTTATATCTACTCCAATTTCGTCTTAATGTTTCTGCCAGTGTCTATGCAAAATACTATTTTGACCTTCGGTCCTTAGCTAGTGACCACGGACTGCCTGTTATGTTTGCTCCTCTTCGAAAAGAAAGAGCACAGAACCTAGAGGTAAGGCTGTTTTCTGCCAGACATCAAAACCAACATCTGTGGATAAGTCATATTATGTAGTGACTAGGAAAATTAAAAGTTTTTTAAACTAACACAATGAAGATTTATTAACTCTTTCACATCGTATTGCCAGTATCTTCTATGGTTTATTGGAGAATCCCACATTATAAAAAAAAAATTGTCTCTTCTGTGACCATGATTCAGAATAATTTAAACCAAATTTAATCTTTGATGGTTTTTTTACACTGTTCTTTTTCCTAACCATACATAAATAATGTCTTACAATTGTATCACTAAATCATATCTACAAATATAATCTACTTACCACTCTTAACTCAGTTTGCAAATCCATGTCTTTTCTGTATATATCACAGTTCAGTCCAATGAGTCTGTTAGACAAAGCTAACCTGAGAGACCTATACTTAGATTGTAGAATATGTGTTTCAAACACTTGGTGTAGAAAGTACATGGGTTTTTAATGGAAATTGTAAAGTGCATGGCACAAAGTAATTTATATGACTTAAGACTTTGGTTTGTATGCAACAAAATTATTCACAACGAAAATTGGCACTTTTAAAATGGACACTTTCTGTGGTACTGTGGTGGTCCTTTAGAATAAGATGTGTTTCCACTTCAGTTAATGTGCAAGTGAAGTAGTACCTTATGGTGCTTCAATCATTAGACCTTTCCTACCTTTCAATAAAGTACAGCACATGCCTGTCTCGTTAAAATCTGCTTAAAGTATATACTAACTAATAAAGATTGGATAGAATTTAAATAGCTGAGTAAACACTGATTTGCCCAAGTGTATGTTTATTATATTCAAAGAACCAAGTGTACAGGCAGCAGATGATATTGTTGTTAGGAACCTGTCGTGCCTTTGACATCATTGAGAAAACCCAAACTTTAAAAAATTCTAAGTTCTCCTTTGCACTGGAAATCTAATCATAGTCCCTAAATGACTTACCTTAGTGAATTAGCATAAAGTAGATCCCAAGGATCTAGCAGTGTAGACCACAGCTTTCCAAAGAGGCAGGAACTATAATCCATGTAAACAATGGGACTGTGTGGCTTATCAGTGATGCTTTCTTTGTGAAGGCTGCAACTCTTGCATTGTTAATGTACCTCTGCTCTATCTCATTTCTCTTCCTAGGCCATTTCCAGATATTGTGAAAACAAAAACCTGTGCAGGGTGGCTATAAAAAAATCTAGCAGCTGTGATAATTTTACTGATATGAAGTATGCCAACGCCATTTTATCTTAAACTAAAAATGAGGGGCTGTGACATGATGAACCCCTCATCTACAATAACTGGAGAAATGTCAGCGCTCCTGCTCAAAAACCAACAAAGCTAGTATTCCTCACCAGGGAGAAATGAGGGGGTGTAATATTATAAGCCCTTTGTCTACAAGGTGAAGAACTAAAAAAATATCACCTTTCCTGCTCAAAACCCAACCAAGTTCGTATTTCCTCTCTTAAGGAAGAAATGAGAGGTTGTAACATCATCAACTTGTCATCTACAAAAATAAGACCTGGAGATAGATATATCACCTTTCCTGCTCAAAAACAAGCAAAGTTGGTATTCTCCTCTTATAAAAAAAAAATGAAGGGTTATAACGTCATGAACCCTCATCTGCAAAGGCATGGACTAGAGAAATGTCACCATTCC